>NW_026558579.1:0-154158 GCF_026930045.1 Uloborus diversus | reverse complement strand
GAGCTATACCTGTCTTATATTTGACCTTAGCACTTGATTCTTTTGAATTTTACGAATTGTTGCTCGAGTGTAATCCAGCTTAAACTGAATGTATGCAGAGGGAAAACTTTTCCGTTTCGTTGTTACAGAAATATGCAATCTGCTGTCTACTAGTTCATAGCAGTACTCAACCATAATTTATATGCATAATTTTCTGCAACACTTTCGTAATATAGAAGGTTGGCCGAAAGATGACAAATGTGTGTTTAGGGCGTGAAGTTTCATTTACCTTCAATGTACTTGTAAATAATTTTTAAAACAAAGCAAAGCGAGGCAGGAGCATTTGTGAGTATTTTAAGTAATATGTCATTAAGTATAAAGACAAATGTTTTAATAAAAGATGTAGCACTAGGACGTAGTACTAAAGAACTCAAAAAAAAAAAAAAGGCCCATTCATGCTTTCCTTGGCGTACCATGATTTTAATTCCTATTAAGGTTTCATATTCTGAACGACAAGTTAAGCAGTACTGTATACCCCTGTATATTATCCACGGCGGCGTATAATCCGCAGATCTTAAAATTGGCCTAGAAAAAAAACTTTGTATAATCCACGGATAATACGGTGCAAAAAAATGAAGTTTTGATGTAACATACAGTTTAAGCAACTAAATTAAAAGCGTGAAGAAGTAATAACTTTTGAGCTATATTCAACATTAAAAACAAAATAATCTAAAAGAAATGAAAGAGATCTTCTGGAAATTGTCATAATTGTACGCTAATTTCTCGAAGACAGAGACGAGGAAAGAGCCAACGGCCTAATCTTGTGCGTATGAAGTCTTCTTCCTTTACTGATCTCTTACCTAGTCTGAATTGTGTCAGAAACATTCAAGATATGTAATACTATCAAGATACGGGAGCAATTTATGATCTCTAAGAAGAGCATTTAAGCTGTGCAAAAAATAAACAACATACAGGCAGGGTAACTATCAGACTTAGATAAAATGAAAAGCTTTCTGCAAACATAAATCCTAACTGGAAAATTTTCTTCAGATAATTATTTTGTCTAACTCACCCTTGAATAAAGACTTAAATTTATGTTCAAAGATGAAAGAGGCAAAAAAAAAAAAAAAAAATGCTTTAAATCATTTTTTTTTTTTACAATTACATATAGTTTGTGCTTATTTTTTACCAACTGAAGAAAACTGCCAAAACCATTATATTTTTCACACATGTGCTTTTAAAGTCTTTTGTAGAAAAGCTTCAACAGAAATAATCTGGTATTTAAAAAAAAATCCTTTAAATATATATATTTAATTAACATTAGCAGTTTGAAAAAAATATCTGCAGAACCAAAAAATTTCTGCAAATGGCATTGGGGCGTTTATCTATATTATGCACTAGTGCCACCCGCAGGGCTTTGCCCGTAATAGAAAATTAAAAGGTCTTTTGGTTCGCCTGTATATTTACAAATAATGTATGGTGAATTTTCTCGCCGATTGGCTCGTGCCCATGTTACGGTTCCACGTTACGATAATTTCGTAATTTGCTAGCCCATCTTATGATCATTTTTCTCGGGAAAATGTTCTTAAAATTGGAATAGAAAAAGAACTGCGTCGAATTTTCAAAAAATCGCTTTGAGGTGCACACCCCCATGCTACAAAGTAACTCTGGCATATTTCATGAGAATCGCCCGAACGCCATCAGCGTCACAGAGATCCGACAGACAGACGGAGATCCGGACGGATCTCCGTCTGTCTGTCGGATCGGTCTTAATACGGAAAATTATCTTTTTTCAGATTCCTTTCCCACCATAGCTTAGTGTTTGAATCTAACTTTTGACTTAAAATAAAAGTTAGAATTACAGACAAAAAACCATCTACCTTTTGATCTAACATTTCTAAAGACCTCACACATTCAGTGCTTATATCTATTAAATTTTAGATTGCTGCGGCAGATTCATTTTGAATTGCAGGAATTCTAAGAAAGCGCTTTAGATGAGCATAAACTTGTTCCCGGGAATTTGAATAACGTTCCTCTAGCAGAGACCAAGCTACTGCATAATTACTATCTACAATTGAAATCGATTGAACAATCCGAAAAGCATCGCCTTTTAACGATGATTTTAAATACTGTAATTTCATTGCATCAGATAAATTTTTGTTCTGATGAATGCTTGCTAGAAATATGTCTTTAAAGGAAAGCCACTCGTGCAAATTTCCTGAAAACAGCGGTAAGTTCATTTTAGGCAACTTAACATTTGTCTCGGCATTAGAGTTCGACTCAACACTCGAATTTACCTCCAAGTCACTTTTCGCTTTTGAATGCTTTCGATATAGTTCGTATGCCAATTCATCTAAAACATCGTTAATTTCTTCTTGCTCTTTT
This sequence comes from Uloborus diversus, assembly GCF_026930045.1. Classification (NCBI taxonomy): domain Eukaryota; kingdom Metazoa; phylum Arthropoda; class Arachnida; order Araneae; family Uloboridae; genus Uloborus; species Uloborus diversus. The sequence goes on along the minus strand of NW_026558579.1, from coordinate 151,794 downwards.
TCAAAAGACTCAGTAGCATCTTCATTACATGCTGTTGTTTCAGTTTTTATTATTAGTAAAGAAGACTGGTTACCATCTCTCATTGCGAATCCTGCCTCAAAAGTCGAGGTTCAATGCTTCGGTGTCGAGAAAAAAACCCACACATGATCCGTGGCAGCCTGTGATCCGCACCTCATTCATTTTACTTTTTTAACAGCTTACCCACGGACTATATGCGGGATAATGCGGCGCCACGACAGCAACTAGATCACGTTCGGTCACACAGTTTCTGGCCTGCGTATTCAAAACAGTGCCTAAAATTGTTGAACGTTTGCTCCCCAAAACTCTTCGAATGTTTTCCTGAGCAACATTTTTCTTTCCCTCTCACCAACAGATGCCGATTGGACTCAGGCCAGGGTTTCGCCGGCCAATCTCCTGCAAGTGCCGGGGACTAGCCGGCAGTCGTCGACACCACCGTCCTCACCAACTTCAAGGAGGCAATCACAGATCTTCGGTGTTGCTGCCGACAACGACCTTGACTCATCAGATGACGCAGATCCCGCTACAGATCCCCCCAGCCCCCCTGTGTCCCCCAATTCACCTGTAAAGGTAACTATAATTCCACCTTCAGCCTCTCCCCCACCACAGGTTAATGACACAGATGCAGATGATGATGTTCCCCCACCCAACTCTCCTGCCGCCGGACCATCCACCACCGGACCAACAACGACCATCGTCTCTGGACCTTCAACAACCACCACCACCACCGGACCATCGGCCACACCTCCTCCTGCCCCAGCAGCCCTGCAGGCAGCCCCTGGTGGTGCTCAACTGCCGCAGCCTCGACCGGCCAGGCGGCGCCAGTGGGCGCTCGTTGCTGACCCTGGTCTCATCGTCGTTGGCAAGCGGCAGAGGCGAGCGCCGGAGCGCTACCAGGCCCCTGCAGACTCCCTGCGTAAGCGGGCCAGGAGGACCTAAACCAGGGAGTCTTCAGAGATCTTCACCGCAGAGCTTCAGCACATATCTTAAGGTAATTTTTTCTTTCTGCTCATCAACAGTTTTTGAGTTAAAAAATGTTTGTTATTGATACCAAGGAAGTTTAGGAGGTGAATATTTTTAATATGTAGGGAAAATGTACATTCGGGACACATATGCGTAGGAACACGGGATGTAATGTCGCAGTATGTAATCGACAAATCGGGACAATCTCTTACATTATCACTTACCTCATAATTAATTGCTTAATCAGTTGAACAACTGAGTTTATGTAACTGAAATATTACACTTCCTTTAGTTTCACTTTTAATTTACAATGCAAATTAGTATTGATCTGCTAATCCAGTTAACATATTTTTTTGTTCAACAATAATAAATTTGTTTCAGTTTTGTTTTACTTTTGATTTACAATACAAATTAGTATTTATCTCCTAATCCAGTCAACATATTTTTTTTTTAATAAATTTGTTTTAGTTTTGTTTTACAGCAATAGTAAATTAGTTTTGTTTTACTTTAGTTTTACTTTTAATTTACAATGCAAATCAATAGATTTTAATTTTTCCAAAATATTGAATTTGTTTGATTTTCTAATCGGTTATCATACACAGGGCGTGGGAACACAGGGAGAGTCAATGTTTTCTTTGCACAGCACAAAAGTACACCACGCAAACATGTTCCACGACGACATTACATCCAATTATTTTATTTTCACATTGAACATCTCAGAAGATTTCTTGGTACTAACTTGAGCTGCAGCCATCGGCTGATGGTAGACCGACTGGGCAATCCGAGAGTTCCGGTTCGGTAACTGGAGAAGATGTTGGAACGAGAGGCCGTCATTGGTTGAATCTCGTAGAACAGGGGGCTGGAAAACATTCTGGAACAGCAACCTCGTTCCTTGGAGTTAAGACGGGGATGACGAAGCGAGACACTGGGGATGCCGAGTGGAACAATCGTACTGTCTAATGGAAGGCATTTGTTCCTTCGGTGCCCAATGGATGCCTATGGTGTAGGGTAAAGACGCCACATTTTGTCTCTAACTCTTCAACTCTAAGGTAATGATAAATGAGAGAGTTTACTCTAAAGGAATTTCAAAAGTTGAACTTAATAGTTATAAAATGATACAACAACATTGAAGCTTACCAATGTGTCTGGTTTTTTAGTGTTCCGGCCGTAAGTCGTCAAAATTCTCAAAAAAAAAAGCTAAAATCGCAAATTTTTGTTTGCTTTTCCTCTGTTGCCAAAAAACAATTGATGTAGTTTCAAGATAAATAAAAAAACGATAAAACAACTTGAAGAAATAATTTTCATTATCAAAAAAAAAGGAAATAAAATAAAATCATCTGCGCATATACAGGGTGTCCCGTTTTAACCTGCTAAACCTCTATTTTCGCAACCATTAGTCCGAGATGCATTCTTGCAGTTGCAAAAATGTTCAAAATCAGGTGCAGAGTTCAGATACTAAAAGTTTGAAGAGTTAAAAAATACTAAATTTAACATTTTGTACAGGCCCTACAGCCCCTAACTTGAATTTAGAGAAATAGTCTCAATTGAAAAATATTACTAGCAGAAAAATCTTGACATTTGTGCTGCCAAAACTCAAGGAGACATTCGAGTTCAAAGTTTTTAGGGACCATACAGAAGACGAGATTGGAACTTATCGCCTTTGCGAAAGAATGACAGTTGTTGAAGTGAGAAAGCTAATTATTTATATGTTTCATTGCTATGCAAAATTTTTTGCAAATGTTGTGCCGTGATATGCAAAAGCACACAACAAAACCTCCAACAATTTGACTCCACACTTTATGCACACATATAAATTTAAACCTTGGTTAACTGCCATATTTCCCCCAAGAGGTGTTATTGACGGCAAGTGCAAAGTAGTGTAAGCCAAAAAACGCTGCATTTTATATAATGTCAAACTGTTTGTGTCAGACTTATTTTTCAATGGAGATTGTTTTCCTAAATATGTTAGGGGTTGTGTCTAGGGCCCCCTAAAGTTAAATTTTTTATTTTTCGATTAACTTTTTTTTTGTTTCAAACTTTCAATATCTTAACTCTGCATCTGATTTTGAACATTTTTGCAATCGTAAGTATGCTTCTAGGAATAATAGTTGTGAAAATAAGAGGTCTTCCAGGTTAAATCGGGACACCCTGTATAAAAACATAAAGGACCCCGAATTTCTCTGCCAACACTGAATACATAGTTAAAACTTTAGCATGAGAATAAAAACAAATATCAAAAATAATTAATTCAGTGTATAAACCATGGCTGCGGAGTCACAGTCACAGTCAATCTCATTTTGGGACAAAAGAGTTAGATTCGGGAGGACGAAAGTTTTTAATTCAAAGACTCGGTGTTCGAATCTGTCATTTTCCCTTTAAGTCCACAACTCCGCCAATGTTTGAGTAGTCGCAGTCAGACATATTTGGGGTAAAGGAATCGGTATTGGAGTCGAATTTCCAAGAGTCAGAGTCAATCATTCTTCCTCCGTGTGTAAAATTTTGCCAAAGCTACAAAGTCGGTGTCGAAGTCGGGGAGTCGTAGTCCAACTAATTTTCGGGCACAGGAGTCTGAGCCAGAGTCAGGGGCCCCAAAACTCTGGGAGTCAGAGTCGAGAGTTGTTCATCCAGAGCTCTTTCCAACAAAATTTGTTTGAAGTAAATCCACCAGTAAGTTCGGAATCTATATTGTCTTCCAGTTTTTCTGTTGGTGCTAATGTTGAAGGATTTGAACTGTTCAAAATTGAATGAAAAAGTGTTCAAATCAAGAAGTGAAATATGGGAATGAGGTGTCCTTGTTGAGCTCTTTGGAACTAAAGAAAAATGTTCGAATCAGACAATTTGAAGTATGAATGAAGTATGAAGTGAAAAGGGGGCACTTGAAACCAGCGCAAGCACCGAGACCACCGATCTATTGTACTATCCCCGCTTAGGCTACTAAAGGAGCCCAGTAACAGAAATAAATCTCGGCAGTTGCCTAACCGAAATTTTAGGCAGTTCCCTGGGATCTACATAGTGGTATCCCAAGTGCTCAAATCTTTGTGCAGAGTAGAAGTTACATTCACATAGCACATGAATTGAGCTTTCATCAGCGATATGACATCCTCTACACGAAGGGATGTCGGTAACACCCATCAGATTAAGTTACCTATTAAGAGAGCAGTGTCCAGTTAGTAGCCCAACAGACCACTTGATCTTATTCCTACTCAATGTAAGCAGTTTCTTGGACCTGAGCCAGGGTGGCTGCTGGTTCCGAGTCTTGGCCTGTCTTTGAGACTCAGACTGAAGCCACAGGCCATACGATTCATCCATAAGAAGGTTCTTTGAAGTAGTCCTTACTGCATGGTAGGGCAGGCAGAGAACAGGCTCGGGTCCCATAAACGGTACATTGGAGCCCTGCTTAGCTAACTGATCTGCCAATTCGTTACCTACAATGTCACAGTGACCGGGAACCCAGTAAAGGGAAACCCTATTACTGCCAGCTAGTCTTACCAGTGCATTATGGCACTCCCAAACGGTTTTGCTAGTAAAACAGTTCGATTGAGAGCTTTCAACACAGCTTGGCTATCAGAGAATATTCTGATAACCTTCCCGCTTATGCCTCGTTCTAGGAAGTTGTTTACACAAGCCAATATGGCTAAAGTTTCTGCCTGGTAGACAGTAGCTAAGCTTCCCTAAAGAGAAGTACAGATAAGTGTTATTGCTGCTGCAATATGCACCAGAACCAGTTCCAGACGCAGTATTGGAACCATCTGTAAACCAGATTTCGTGTGCATTGCTAATGATATCCTGTACATCCTTCCATTGCTCTCTGGAAGGAAACACAATGTTATAATTGGCATTAAAGCTGAATTGTTTCAACATCCTGTCAGAAGGCATCATAAAGTAAGGTTGCTTACTAGTCTTTGCACACAGTTTATCGTACAGAGACAAGTAACCAGGGGACTTCCAGAGACCCATGAGCTTGAGGCGGTATGCACACAGAATCGCCTCCATTTCCACTTGCTTATGCAACGGAAGAAGGCCGAGAAGGAGCTCAAGGCTATGGGAAGGAGTAGTTCTCATGGCACTAGTGATAGTAATAGTAGCCATCCTTTGTACTTTGGGGAGGCAACCCTCAGCCGTTACGGTACAGGTTTTACCCCACCAGGCAATTGCCCCATACGTAACCATATTTATAATTACTCTAGTTTAAACCCAATGAGCAATTTTTGGAGAAACCCCCAATTATTACTAATTGCACGTCTACAAGACCAAAAGATTCTCTATTGGCCTTATCGCTAATTTGCTTAAGGTGAGAATTCCATGTCAAAGTTTTGTCAAAGATCATACCCAGGCACTTGACCTCACTAGAGTAGGCAAGAGGCGAACCAAAGAACTTAATTATCTTCAAGTCTTTGAGACGTTTACGAGTGAAGGGAACCAAATAAGTCTTATTCGGATTGACCGTAAGACCTGCCTCCAAACACCACTTTTCAATTTCTTTAAGGGCAGACCTAAGTCTCGGTAGGGACCTTATCAAAAGCTCCCTCAATGTCAAGGAAAGCAGCGAGAGCTACTTCTTGTCCATTTACTGCATTATCCAGAGCTGTTGTCAGCTCATAAAGTGCAGTCTCAGTGGACCTTCCAGGCTGATATGCATGCTGGCACTTAGAAAGAGGGTTGGTTTTCAAAACACAATCCCTAATGTGCCTATCAATCAGTTTCTCCAGAGTTTTTAGGAGAAAGGAGGTAAGACTGATGGATCTAAAGGCTTTCGCCACATTGTAGTTTGGCTTATCTGGCTCGGGTATAAAAATTACTTTGCAAATTCTCCAAGCATAAGGCACATAGCCAAAAACAAGACAGGACCTGTAGATCCTACAAAGATGTGGTGTGATAATATCCACACCATCAGACAACTTACTCTAAAGTTATTAGGAGGGGACAGATAGACCAACAGACATTTTCCCCATCTGAATGACATTTGTACAGTTGATTTTGTGCAACAAAGGTCAATTTGAAATTAGTAATAATAACAAAATGAGGATGATTGATCACCTTTTTCAATGAGTCACGTTAAATAAAAGGAAAGAAAGAAAAATGGAAAAGAACTTCTGTTTGGAAGAGGGCGCCTTGAGATTGGCCCACAGTTTTTCTGGGAAGAATCTCTGACTGACCCACCGGGGGGCTCTTAATAGCTGCAATGAGAAGAGATTGAGATTTTCCGAGCACGTGGCGTCGCAATTGTTTACCTGTGCGACTAGGTTTGAAAGGTAAATAAACACATTTTTGGATCTGGGCAGACGGTTTGATTGGTAATACAACGATCACAAATTGATAATAGGTTTCCGATAAGTTTATAAATTCCTTTAATCAAAAGAGAATAAAACTTCCCAATTTTTAATTTTTTGATATTTATCTAATTATTCTATTTATATCTGGCTTTTGTTTTTCGCCATATTTTTAAGATGCATTAAGCCTTCTTTCATGCTTTTTCCTCTTTCTCTGACTTTTACTGGGAAAGTAGGCTAAAAAACCGTAAAATTGATAAATATCCCAAATTCAATTTCACGATGTAACAAACAAAGGATCAAGAATGCACAAAATCTTGGTGGATCTGTTGGTGTGGCAGCTTCACTGCTTCATCGTGTCAGTTCTATTCTTAAACAACATGAGCAATGCAGGGGGAGGGAGGGAGAGAGTGATTGGGGCGTCTTTATCTCTTCTCCGGGAGAAGGAAATTGATGTTTGGGTGATTCTCAAAAAAGGACTTTTTCAAAAACATCTTTAAATGTTAGCAGTGATTTTTTTGTTTAAAAAAAATATTTTTAAAGGAAATCAAATAAGCTCAAATTAGAATACACACGGCAATCTTTACATGGCTTGTTTGTCTTTAGCATGGACAGGAAACCCCATGCTATGGACACTAATGTCATGTCATACTGCAAATTGCTCAATAATTGTTCATGGCGTTCCTTTCTTTAGAATTTGAAAACATAAAATTTATGTGCAAAAATCCCCTAAGTAAATTATTTCATTAAATATTTTTTATTAAATTAATACTATTCGAATAAAATTGATGCATTTGACTGCTTTTCAACTTTAGTATCCATTCCACTTTAGTGCAGCAGATACTTCTGTCTGCACAACAATCTAAAATGGCTTCCTATTTTCTAAAATAAATGTTTGTTTTTCCCCCCAAAGTTTCGTTTGTAAAATTGAAATATTGATTGATACCCAGTGGTTGAAACATATTTTAAGAGTTTGTTGTAAACATATACTCTTTTGTTAAGCGTTATAATTTTCTTGCTAAAAAAAGCTTAAATTTTACGAGTTCTGGTAAATGCAATACTGATGTCATGGGTGCAAGACCTTCCGTCTAGGACGGAAAGAAATTTGAAGAATTTTCTTCAGTTTTTGCTAAAAGAAGAACTATTGGATGTTAATATACCATAATTATTGGTGGTGAAAATATGCTTTATTATATACCATTTTATAACCACGAATGTCGACATTCTCTTTATTTTATGGGCTTGTTTTGTTTGCCACTTGCTATTGGAGGCATGGCTTTTAGACTCTCGCTTTTTCTTCTGAACTTTACTTGCATAAACGAAAATCTCTTAAATGTTCAAGTTGAATCTGAATCACTGGTTGAGAGTGATTGCTGACAGGATGGACTGTTTACGCTGACGTTATGCCTATGCCTCCACATACTGGGAAAAAACGGGAGCTTTCAGGGATTTAGAAGATTCAGTAAAAATCTGAATTCTGGAAAGGATTGGGAAAACCCCAAGCTGGTTTGAAACACTGATGGGCAACTGTTCCTGCATTTTTGACATGCCACTGTTAAATATCTACCAAAACTTGATGAGAATGTCTTTCAATCGTATCATCGCTAGATTGGAAATGGGGGGGGGGGGGAGCATAAAGGAAACGAGAAAAGTAACAGCAGTACAGGCTCGCGAAATCCCAAAATCTATTCTAATCTGAAAGATGTTTGTAACTAAAGTCTTAAAATGTTTATGCTGTCTTTGGGAATGTCAGCGGCTGGGCTCTCGTTTGGAGAAATTTCGGAACTGGAATCTTAAAAGCACATTTTTAGACCATCTTTAATAAACGTTTGGGGGTTCCCTCTCAACTCCCCTCCCCCCGAAAAATGTTCAACGCTGCAGTACTCTGAACTCGTTTTTTAAGCAATCTTTGGGGTATCTAAGAAGAGGAAATTCAAGGGCTTTCTCTCTGTAAATTTAAAATAATAAATTCTTAAAATTTTAAGACTTTCTTTGGTGATAAAAAGATGAAAGGGGTGGTTTCAGTTCCTTTAAAAATTTATGAAACTGGTGTCGCAAAATCGCAAATTTAAGCCAAAATTAGTGAACTGAGGGAAAGTAGTTCGGAGGGAGGGGGGAAGGGTGCTCTCCCCCAGAGAATTTCTCCATACATGAAATACTATTTTGGCTATCTTTGGGTGAATTAAGACAAGGGCGCCCATATAGGTGGGCAAGTGGGGGCTCAAGTCCCCCCCCCCCTTTAAAATTAGAGCTTCCTTGCTTTTAGTACATTTTTCTTTGCAAGAATTAAAAAACATTTCATCTCCAGCCTATATGAATAAGTTATTAATAATATCAAATTTTAATACCTCTAATCTGTACTGAAATCGGTTTCTACAGGGAAAATATCCTGCTAAACCATGGGAGAAATATGAGGCCCCCCTAGAAATTTTGAATATGGGCGCCTATAAGTTAAGAATTTAGGAGGTCGTTCTCTGGAAACAGTTTCAAAATTGAAGTCTTAAAACTGTTGGTTGTCTGGCAATGTGAGGAGTTTCTGGGGGAGAGCCGACCTAACCCCTATCTCTGCTATTGGTGGTTGTCTACATTTCCGTTTTAGGAACTACAATTTGAAAAAAATCCCGAAGACTAACAGAGATGCATTAAAAAAAAAAAAAAAAAGCTTACATACTGCACTTAAAACTAGGCTCATATTGACACAAAAGTCAAAAGCTTAAAATTCCAATGAAGCACAAATTCCAAAACTGACATAGTAAAAATCAACAACATTTATGTGTGTAAAATTTTCAATAAGCACACATGTGTGGATTGGGGGAGAGGGGTGCTAAAAATAACTTCCGTCTTGAACACATCACCAAACTTGCACCCATGACTGAAGTAAATTTTGGTGTTCCGTAAATATTCTTCTCTTCTAAACAATGGCAGGGAATTTTTTCTTTTCCAAAAATAACTAAAATGGTATTTTTTCAATTAAGTGTAATTGACTAAGTTTTCTGATACTCCTTTTTAACCAGCAGTATAATATTAAATACCCAAAAATACAAATACTGTATGAAAGTTTTACATATTCAGAAAGTTACTTTTCAGAAGATTTGACTCGCCTTCTGCTTTTGAAACGAGGTGTTTGTGTATAATTTCGTACATAATTGAAGTGAAAATGCATCAATGAGGTTGAGCAAATTGAAAAGCAGTAGACTTAAGCATGAATGCAGCAACGTGGAATGTCTCTCTGCAAAATTAAATGTCATTCAAGAAGAGTTTTTAAAACATGAGCTCTTCTGCATATATTTCAGTGTTTCCAATTCAGGTTTCTGTGTAGGGTACAAATTTTGCAGTTTATTGAATGAATAGCATGCAGATCAGTTGGGAGGTAAATCGTTGCCTACCCCCGTCAGTCCCTTCAGCATGAAGTTGAAATTTCTGCTCCCATGCTCTGGGGACACCTCACTCCTATGGAGAAAAGCAGCTGGTGCACCAAAGCATGGTCGAAGCTGAATGTGAGGGTGGTTATACAAACTGAAACTAGTTTCAGATTTGCTGTGCTAAATGAAGTAATCTACATAGATTTTACTGTCAAAATTATGTTAAGGTAGTTAACCTTCATCACATTAGAAATGCAAAAAGAGAAAAAGCAAACAGCTTTACTATACATCAAAATCACGCATTGCTGTCCCCGTCGAAAGAACCTACTAATACTCAAACGAATGATCAAATTCACGTGTTGTGAGCATATAACTCACAAAACTCTTGGGGTATGGATAGTGCTAGCACGCTTTCATGGAATTCCATTGAGATGTACGCCTGAGTGGGGTGGCAATCACTTACCCCAGCCTCTTGGCGACTTTCCAACTACTCTGGAAAAACAGGTACCGTCGGGAAAAAAGGGGGAAATTCTTAATACAGACGCTTCGCAAGCCCTTGTTTTGGAGCTCTTAGTTCTGGGATATGTGTCGTCCTAGCCACCGAGAAAGCATCAAAGAGCCCCTTCCTAGTTTCTCATCCCACAAACTATCAAGGGGGCCATTGACATGAGACACATGCACTGAAAAGATAGAACCCAGGTGCCTCCATCTGGTGGGGAAACTGGGTGTCGAAATTTTCTCGTGGCATCCCACCGATAGTGGTGCCATGTGAAAGAGTGATTGCTATGCCGGAGGACCGCACTTGTCCTGCAAAAGGCACTTGCCTCTACCGCAGCCCCATTGGGGTGGGGGGGGGGGACATGCACTGAAAAGTTCTTACCAACTGATGCAGAAGAAAATGTCTTGATTCAATGCAGACATCAGTGTTATAAATTAGTCAGCACAATCACTCAGGGAATGTAATGTGATGTCGTTGTCGTCCTTAAGTAGTTTAAGTGTGCGACATTATTGTAGCCGTCTTTATGGAGCTTTATTTTACGGCACCGCACTGTATATGGTTAAATAGTGAAAATGAGGAAAAGTGTATCGATATGGAAAATAAACATCGGGGAATGCTTAAATAAGCCTTTCCCTTTGATAGTTGAAGGCTTTTAATCATGATTATGTTGAATTGAATGACTAAACAAATCTTTAGCGTCAAGCTCACTTATCTTAAGCACTTTGTTCATTTGCTTGACTCTCATCCTTTTCTTCAGGCAGCACTTGTTAAAGTAGGATCATTGTTTGTAGAAAAACATTTTGACTCCTGGAGCATTTTCTTTACTGGGAGTTACTAGTAAACGCTCAGGATATGGTTATCTGACTTGGTTAACCCTTCTTGCTGTAGAATGATCGCTTTACACCCCAGAGACTCCCGTTAACTCACTTTAAGTACTTCCCTGGGCTCGAAATTAGTGTAATACAATTTCCATTTTCACTCCTCACATAGAAAAGTTTTCAGTGAGAAGGTATGTGCCTCACCGGACTTTGTTTTGTCTTTTATTCAAGTTTGATTTTTTTCTCCATTTCTTCGAACTTTGGTGTATTTCTTCGAAGTATCGGATACTTCTATTTTCAATTGATGATATCATAGTGAGTTTCTTTTTTAAGTTATTGTGCGTGAATTTTCAAGCCTTGTTATCTCTCAAAAAATGATTCCTTTCTTGAGAGATAATAATGTTTGTAAAATCCAAACCCGTAACTATTCATACTTTGAACAATTTTTTTTAATGTTTATGGTATGGTACAAAATTTCCTCTTGTTTGCCCTTTACCTTTCCAAAGTAAAATGCAGCAAAACACAAAAATGTGTTTTGTTTCAATTTCTGCGAGTTGCAAACAACATAACATTTTGAGACATGTAAAAATAAGATCTGTTTAAAATACAAATTTACTTTTGAAGGCTGGAAAAAGTAATTAATTCAAATTAGTGAAATTTATAAAGTTTAAAAATATAATACTTACACAGCTTTTCATTTATTTTATCTTGATAATTATTCAGTTGTCTTAAACGTTTTAATCTTTAACGTGTTAAAGTGCATTTTAAATTTTATAATATGAAGCTTTAGAGCAGGAGCCCCATGTTTTAACCACTTTAGCGATCTTTGTCACTGAGTAACCTGGATGTAGAAGGTTCAGACTCGGTCTGAGCGGGAGTCCTGGTCAGCTGACAAATGATGTTAATTTCTTTGGTTCTTTAAGAGAGGGTTTTTTTCTTCTTCTAAATGTATCATGCTGCTGTTATTATTTTTAAATTTAAAGTTCTGTTCCGGAGATGACCAACTTTCTGAAAGACACAGACTGTGTTTTGTGTGGGACAGAAAGCCATCTCCCTATTTGTTTTCGACACCTTACCCAATGTATCGATCTTTGTCACTGAGTAACCTGGATGTAGAAGGTTCAGACTTGATCTGAGCGGGAGTCCTGGTCAGCTGACAAATGATGTCAATTTCTTTGGTTCTAGAAGGTTTTTTTCTTCTTCTAAATGTATCATGCTGCTGTTATTATTTTTAAATTTAAAGTTCTGTTCCGGAGATGACCAACTTTCTGAAAGACACAGACTGTGTTTTGTGTGGGACAGAAAACCATCTCCCTATTTATTTTCGACACCTCACCCAATGTATCGATCTTTGTCACTGAGTAACCTGGATGTAGAAGGTTCAGACTCGGTCTGAGCGGGAGTCCTGGTCAGCTGACAAATGATATCAATTTCTTTGGTTCTAGAAGGTTTTCTTCTTCTTACAAATGTATCACATTGCCATTATTGTTTTCAAAATGCGAAGTTATGTTCCAGAGGTGATCAACTTTCTGAAAGACACAAACTGCGTTTTGTGGGGGACAGAAAGCCGCCTCTCTATTTCCAACCCCTTGGGAATAAAAGTGGAACATAATTAATTTTTATCAATTATCATACTTTTTGAATTGTAAAGTGAACTTGTAAAATGTTTAGAGTTTGATACCGTAATGTATTTTTGAGTTTTAAAAAATGGACTTGAGGAAACACTGATACCTGACAGCAAGCTCAATGTGAAACAATTGTTGCGCCAGTAGTTAAATCGTGGAGCATGAGCAGTCCTGCGAATGGAGCATCCGAGTTTGGGATCGGAGGACCCCAGCTCGGAGCCCAAGGACATGAAAGGCCCACAGAGTCTCCTGCCACAGTGATGCCTGCACACTCTCGGCCATGGACTAGGCCTTCGGACTCTGGATCGGAGGGTCTGGGGTTCGGAGCCTATTGGCCCCAGATACGTTCTGCACTGTGTGGCATGGAAATCCGGCATCAGTTTAAGAAGATGGGCACAGAGGTTCTGTTGCTTGTTGTACGAAAATAACGAAGCAGAGTTTCAATTCAATTGAAGTTCTAGAAAAGAACTGAACATTTTTGAAACTGATGAGCTGTTTATTAAAAAATTGGAAGCTGCAAAGGAAAGACGTTCCAGAGCATGATAAATGATATTTACCTCAAGTCCACAGAACCATATATCTTTCAAACTCAATAATACACATGTTTGATATCTAGTTAAAAGATGAATACTTTTAAAAATCAAGGTATATAATGCTGCAAATTATTGTTAAACATTGATGACTATGAAATAGTTTGTGGTACATAAAACAAAATGTTTGTTACCATGAAGTGATAAAGTTCACGTCCTTAACATTTAAAATGTTAACTGAGATTTACTAATGCTCAGTGCAGCAATCATTCTTTTGGAAAGCTCAGTTTTAAATGTTTAATGCATATGGGGCAGAGTTTTATTTTTTCATTCATTTATTAAATCATTATTTAATTCACTTATTCATTCATAGCATCATTTATTAATTCATTCATTCACTCATTCATTTAGTTGATTTTTTTTCAGAAAAAAAAATCGGTTTAGTATTCATAATTGATTGATTTATTTGCATTCATTCATTCATATTCATTCATTTATTCATTTACTAAATAATTCATTAGTTTAGTTTTCTATTTATTCATTTTTTTGTTCACTTTGTTTACTCGTTATTTTATTCATTCATTAATTCAAAATTTCATAGCTTCATTTATTAGCTTATTCATTTACTTATCATTCAGTTGTAGATTAAACAAAACGATCCAGTATTCATTATAAATTAATTAATTTGCATTCTTGCGTTCATATTCATTTACTAAATTATTCATTAATTTTCAGTTTTTTATTCATTCATGACTTTGTTCACTTTGTTTACTCATTATTTAATTCATTCATTAATTTCAAGTTTCATGGCTTCATTTATTAGTTCATTCATTTACTTATTCATTCAGTAATTGATTTTTTTAAATCACCCAGTATTCATAATTTATTTATCTATTTGCATTCATCCATTCATATTCATTCGTTTACTCATTTACTAAATAAATCATTTATTTTCAGTTTTTTATTCATTCATCATTTTGTTCACTCATTAATTATTTAATTCATTCATTAATTTCAAGTTTCATAGCTTCATTTATTAGTTCATTCATTTACTTATTCATTCGGTAATTGATTTTTTTAAATCACCAAGTATTCATAATTTATTTATCTATTTGCATTCATCCATTCATATTCATTCGTTTACTCATTTACTAAATAAATCATTTATTTTCAGTTTTTTATTCATTCATCATTTTGTTCACTCATTAATTATTTAATTCACTCATTAATTTAAAGTTTCATAGCTTCATTTATTAGTTCATTCATTTACTTATTTATTCAGTAGTAGATTTTTTAAAAATCATCCAGTATTCATAATTGATTAATTTATTTGCATTCATCCATTCATATTTATTTACTAAATAATTCATTTATTTACAGTTTCAGTTTTTTATTCATTCATCATTTTGTTCACTCATTAATTATTTAATTCATTCATTAATTTCAAGTTTCATAGCTTCATTTATTAGTTCATTCATTTACTGATTCATTCAGTAATTGATTTTTTTAAATCACCCAGTATTCATAATTTATTTATCTATTTGCATTCATCCATTCATATTCATTCATTTAATCATTTATTATTAAATCATTTATTTTCAGTTTTTCTATTCATTCATCATTTTGTTCACTCATTAATTATTTAATTCACTCATTAATTTAAAGTTCATACCCAGACAGCACGAAAAGTCCTTCGGACGTCCATTTTATGTCCTGAACGTCCAAATCTAGTCCGTTGTAAAAAATCGACGAAATTTGGCGATCCTTAGACACGTCTCGCAGGACGTCCCAAGGACAAACTTTTTTTTAGGCCTAAGGATGACCTAAAGTGATCCTTATCTTTTCAGGACGTACCACGGACTTTTTTTGTAGATATCCTTGGGACTTATCTCTAAGGATATCCCGAGTCTCAACAAAATCAATCATTTTTAGGACATTCATCTCAAGTTGAACGAGAAATTTTATTTTATTAGTTTTCTCACTGAAATTTTCTAAAAATCCTAATGAACTATGATCTACAAAACTTAAACGAGTTACGAAAATAACATTTAAGTTAAATAAGCGTAAAAAATTATTATTTTTTTAGTTTATTATTTTTATATATTTTATTATTATTATTTATTTATTTATTTATTTATTTATTTTTTTGAGGGAAAAAAGTTTTTTGAAAAAGTACAGTTTTTTTAAATCACAATTAATTATGAAATAGGAAGCTCAAATTAGCGAAAGAACTCATTTTAAAAAATCAAATAAAGACAAAACACGCTTGTTTATCCATGATACTTTTTCAAATATAGGTTAAAGCGCGGTGGGAAATTCGATGACATGAGGACATCCTCGGGAGTATCACACAAGGTAGTTCCAGGGATTAACTTTAGTCCTTTCAGGACGTACGAAGGATTTTCTTTTTTGACATCCTGCGGTCTTTGCCTTCGGATGTCCTGCGTATGTGAAAAATCAGTCGTTCGTAGGACTTTCTTGTCAAACTTCGAAAATTCTTATTTTTCGCATTTTGAGTGAAAGTAAATGTTATATGCTGCGTATAAAAAAAGTATTATTGATCTCAGAAATTTGTTGACTTCTAATATACTTTATTTAAAGGGGAAAAGTCAGTACTTTTACATTTACATATTAGTTTTAATTTTACTTCTTTGTTGTCAAAAATGAAGTCATATAAGTATTTCACTTCTCAAAACATATTAATCGAAAGAAAAAATGAATATTTTTACAGTAAAAAATGTGGAAATGTAAAAATGCAAATTTTTATGTGGAAAGGTAATAAAATTTACATAACATTTTTAAATCGGTTTATGATACTCAAAAATCCTACATTTTGGCGATAGTAAAACAAAATATTGCCAAAAACGTTATTTTCTTCTCTAAAATTTAAAACATCAAAATTTGAACTGGATTTTGTTATAAATTTATTACATTAAACTTGATATTATTATACAATAATATTCCTCTAACGCATTTTTTTTTCAAGTAATGGTTATTTATGGCGGTTTTTCTTTTTATTTTTGGTAATTAATTTTTAAAAAGGTAAAATATAATTTTATTCGCGCTTTTTTACCTTTATACATCACAAATTCAAATTGTAGTTAGAAATTATTATAAAAACGAACAGAACCCCAAATTTCCCTAACTTTTTTTTTCCTTCAAAGTGTTACATTTCAGGGTTTTAAGAAGAGTTTTCTGGTTTAAACATAAACATTTGAATTTACCATTTTTAAATCATTCACTGAATTCTTTTTCATCTTTTACAAAAAAAAAAAAGCAATTTTTTCAAGGTTAAAAAAAAATTCTTCCAACTTTGTCTCTTCTAAAATTCTTCAATCAAATGCATTTTATATCTCTTTGAGAACGAAATGTAAAAATTTAAATTGCTGTTCAAATTATCATAATTGCAAACAGAACGGATGAACCCTCATTTTTCTTTAACGAAATTGTAAACAATGGACAGACTTCAGGGCAAAAATGTCAGGCTTGTGTCATAATTTTAAACCAAATTATACATTTGAATTTACTATTATTATTTTTAAATCTATCACTGATGTGAAATTTTTTTTATTGTTTTGAACATATTTCCTGATTATTTCTAAAAAAAAAAATTTTTTTTGGATTTTCATTTTTATCCCGCAAGATAAATAATTTAGAAAAAAAAAAAAAAACCTACGAAACTTTCTTTTTTTTTTTTTCAAATTCTTCATCTCCGTATGCGAGATTTTGTAAGCTCTTAAAAAATCGCTTCCACCTACTCGGGGTTTGAACCTACACCCACAGGGTTACTAGGCTGAAACGTTACGGTGTACTCCAGTCTTGCTCGGCAGTGTGTAGTAACTTAAAAAAATAAATGGCGTTTAACATAGAAGGTTTCTGAAAGTTCTTTTGGGAATTTCGTTCTAATTTTGATCGTAAAATTAAAATTTATGACGTACAATGTTTTAAATCACGCACACTTTCAGTATTTCTTTTTTAAGTTAGCGCGAAAGATGGCGTTTGCTCATCGGTGAATTTCGCTGTTCAACACTCATATCTGATGCGCTTAATTCCATTCAATGGGGATCCAAAATTGCTTCTGAGCTTTACTTTAAATTAATATTGTTTCGCTGATATATAGCTTTGGTTGGTTTTTCAATTATGTACAATGATCAAAGTTTCAATATTGCAGTTTTGTAGGCTTAAGTTAGTTGGAATTTGAAATAAAAGTTGCTAAAGATCCCAAATTTAATCCAATATCGACTATCCGACCACAGGACTTACAAAAACGAAGCAATAAGCGATTAATTGTGCATTCGATCAGCAAATTGTATTTTTTTCATCGTTTTGACTCTTATTACACTTTTTTCTGGCTTCTGTTATTCTGTACTTTGCACGTGCGAACTTCAATGGCGGCCAGGAAACCCCGAGAAGAAAGCTGGTAAAGGTAGAGATTTTTTAAAATACAAGTAGTGTGATAAATTATTCCCAACATATTTTAAATTTTCCCTTAGGGAGAAAAGAGACTTGAATTCTTACTGAGAAATCTGAAAATTCAGCTACAATATTATTTTTTTTCAAGATTTTTTTCCGGGAAAAACACATTTATAATTTATGTTGGGGGGGGGGGGGAGTAATCGATAAAACTGAAAATTTAAAGAGAATGACCAGATTTTGAAAACAACGGTCATTTAGGGACTTGAAAGTAAGAAAAACGGGACTATTGGGCTTAATTGGCGTGGAACAAGCATGTGTAATATAATCAGACTTTCTTAAAATTATCTCTTACTAAAATCATTTTTATTGAATAAATTTTGAACTTATAATTACTCAAGTTATTAAGAACACCTGGAGATAACGAGCAAGTTGACTCGGAGCTTTGGCTCTGTTTTTTTCAAATCATAAGCTAATTCATAAAGAAAAATAGGCGAGATACAAATGCGCTGCATTATACTAATTTCATACATTTTAAATACATATTTTCTTTTTGAAGGTGCAGTGCCCAGAACAGTCATCAGTTTACAATAGTTGCATAAAAGATAATTCTTGTAGACTTATATGAAATCCTCCCGAATATATATATATATATATATATATATATATATATATATATATATATATATATATATATATATATATAAAATTTGAATTTTTGGCATCTTGAATTCAAATTATGTTTTTCGCAATCACGAGTGTGTGTGTATGAATGCGCGTGTGTGTTTGGGTAGGCGCATGTGTGTGGGTGCGTGTGTGTATGTATGCATGTGTATGCGTGTTGTGTATGCAGTGCTGTGTGTGTACGCGCATGTGTGCAGGTGTTTGTGTGTGTGTATGTAGGCATATGTGTTTGTGTGCAGGCATGAGTGTGTATGTATATGTGTGTGCGTAGGAGTGTGTGTTTGTGTCTGTGCGCAGGCATGAGTGTGTGTATATGTGTGTAGGTGTGTGTGTGCTCAAGAAAAAAAAAAGCGCTTCTAATTATAAATTCGGTAGTATTTTAAAATTAGGGGACTTTTAATATGCCTAAGTACTGAGGCTATTTTTGAGAATATGAGGTCAAAAACCTCTATACAGGTTGCCCCCAAAATTCGAGAACATGTGGTCGATTAGCAATACAAATATATAGCCAATAATGGTGCCCCCCCCCCCTTCGAGTAAAGGCGCACCCTCTAAAAATCACGAAGACCCCCTTTAAAAAGAAAAAAATACCCCTCAAAACACCCCCTCCCCCCCAATTTTAATAGCGAAGTCTGCGCCATGACCCCCTCCCTTCCCCCCTAGGTGGGCACACCTGCCACAAGACTGGGTTATATATGCATAGCTAAGCTATAAGGACTCTTTGAATCTATAATTACTTACTAATTTTTAATAACATGTCGAATGAAAAAAAAGGGGGGGGGGAATGAAAACATATTTGTTGAAGAAATTCCTTTTGTGTCCAATTTTTGTCAATGTCCAAAAATTATTACATAAGCAATCCTTGCTCATATCATATGTATACAGTGAAACTCCGATTTTATGTTCTCTGGATCCACGTTTTCCTCGCATTAAAATCGGGTCCCATTATCGGGCCATGTATTTCCCGTATTTTGCGTTTTTTTTAACCCAGTCTCTTAAGAAACGTAAAATTCGGGTTTCACTGTGTTATTATAAACTGTATGACATATTTCAGAACTGTTATAAAGATTACTAAATATTGTTCTTAGTCATTTTAGAATTTAGTCAAAAACCAACAGGGGTACCCAACCCATAAGGGCACAGGTGCACCTCCCTCTATATCGTGGAGACCCCCTCCGAAAGCAGAGGCCCCCAAAATGAGAAAAATACCCCCCAAAACACCCCCCCCCCTAAAAATTTGAATGGTGCAGTCTGCGCCTTACCTCCCCTAGGTGGGCATCCCTGAAAACCAATAAAAAATTGTAACTGCAAAGGTATAAGAAATTATCGCTTATTTTTATTACGAATCATTTTAAAAAAACGAAAATGTTTAGGAAAAATAATGTAGTTTGACTTTACAACAGTAATAAGTAATAAAATCAAAATCGTTAAAGGGAAACCAGAAATTGTCCCAATTGAGTCCCCAAAAATATTTATAAGAATCCCCATATCGTTTCTGGATTTTAGGACACATCTGAAAACTGGTGTTCAGAAATACGATCACCTTAACTAAGAAGGGAAAAAATGAATCGAATTTGATTTGTATTTGAAAAATGAAGCATTCGAATGAATCTAGAAAAGAAAGTAACACGAGGCAATTGAAAAAAAAAAAAAAAAAAACTGGAGGCATTTCACCATTATCTTTTTCCCTCTCTCTGATTGTCTGCAGTTAACTGCCACCATGATGCTTTGTTTACGCTCGAGAGTGAAATGAGTTCTTGCAGCACGTGGCCGGCGCCGGCTGTGCCGCTTGAACCTTACTTAGGATATAGGTAAGTTTAATTACTTTTATTTTATTTATTAATATTGCTAAAGTTTAACGTTTACTAAAAGAAAGAAAATTAGTTAAATTTTCATAATTTTCGCAATGATTAAAAGAAAAAAAAAAAAACTTAAGTCTCTCATAACACATGCGCTACTGAATTTCATTTATTATGTCTTGGATGGTATAAAAAGAATCAAAAGAGATTTTAATTCTGAGGGAAAATTATTAATTGGTTTAATACTTTTACCAATCAGAAATTATACTGTTCCACTATATTCGCTCGTAATCTTTTTAACTAGAGTATTACATTTAAGTACAATAATGTGCATGTCATGTGACATGCACATTGTTAACGTATCAAAATATTTGTATCAGGCATTGTATTTCTATCATATTACGAATATTTAATTAAATGCAATAGCAGGGGGGGGGGGGGGTCTTAAAAATTCCTATGTGTGAGCAATTTTTTTTTTTACTCAAGTTTATTTTTAGAGTTATGTTTGAATTTCCTTGAATGTTATGTAGTATATATTACATTTAAATTTTCTCAGATTATGTAAGTAGTATATCTTTTAATTATGTAAAACAAATCTATCGGTAAGATACATGTTTATCTACTATATGCTTTCTTTCTGAATATTATGATCTGCATTAAAATTGTTATTTTTTATTAATATTTCAAGGTTCTGTCATTATTTTCAACTTCAAATAAATTTTGTGTTTCATCATTAGGGGCTAATTAATTACTGCCTGTAAATTCTATTTAAATGCAAGCTTGGATTTTAAGAGAACTTGAATTGTGGTTGGTTTACTAAATATTTAAAACTCGGTTATATTTTTAACATAAATTGCAATATTGTAAGCTTTTTTATTTTTTCATGATATTTTTTTTTAATGTTTCTCTTCAGAAACATATTGCTTGAAGTGCCATCCATATTTTCATGAAAATAATTGATAATTTCTAATAATTGGATGCTGAATGGTAGCTTAAAAAATGTTGAAATTTTCAGATAGTTTTCTCCTACTGTTCCTGTAATTAAAAATTTTCCAAGTTATACTTGTTTTTTTGAGCAATTATGATTGCTTTCATTTGACTGTTTTTGGCGTGCTATCATTTTTCCCACCGGCGCGGCGCCACCCTCTGCCAGCACCACCCGTCGCGTCGGACGGCCTCATGATGCTGCTCCTCTAGCGAAAACCGTCTCCAGGTTGCGTCCATATCCTACACACAACCGCATACATACACGCACCAACACACACAAACACATACACAACACCACCATACACACACATACCCCTACACACATACACACACGCATGCATACAGACACCTACACACACATGCATACAGACACCTACACACACACGCATACATACACCTCCCCCACACACACACACATTCATACACAGAACTACCCACACACATGTCAGCACTGAGACACAAACACACATGCCTACACACACATACACATACCCCTACACACAAACACACATATCCCCCCCACACACGAATACATACACACACTCGCGATTGCGAAAAACATAATTTGAATTCAAGATATCAAAATTCAAATTAATTTTAATTTTTTTTTTGTTTATATTATTTTTTTTTAATTTGTAACTTGAAAGAATATTTAGACTTTCCTTAAATTATCTCTTGTTAAAATCATTTTTGTTTAAAAAAAATTTGAACAACTCAAGTTATGAAGAACACCTGGTGTTAAGGAACTAACTTGCTCTTAATGTAACCAGGTTAAACTATTTTAAACTATTTTTTAGTCTTAGTATCAATATCAAAATTAATTATTTTGCCTTGTGAAATATCTATTAGTTTTTTTTTTTTTTTAATCATAAATTAATTCATTTCAATTTGCTTTTTCTATGTGTTGAATGGCTCAAGAGACTGATCATGCTGCATAGCATAAGATGCCCTAAAAGAAGTTGAACACCTAAGACAACGTCTATCAGGCAAGTTTAAAATTTTATATGTTTATCAATGCCTTAATTTGATATTATTTCAGTATTAACTTTTTCCAATATTTTTTATATACTTTTTTTTAAGGCTGTTGTTAGTTGTATTTTTCCCATGCAAGCAGAACCTAATAATTACGATAAACCAGTGGTGCCCAACCGTTTCGTATCCAAAGGCTGCACCTCCTTTTAAAATGCTTTCCATTCTCTCATAAAAACACATATGAAAATTTTGAGTATTTAAAATTTTTCCTATTAACGTAAAAAATAATATAGGAAATTATATGGAAATTAAACTCATAGTGGGAGATGCTCTATGCTCCTTTTATTCATTGCACTGCTTTTCAGGGATCAATTTCTGAATATTTAACTCCAAACTTTATATTGTCATGAATTTGCTTTCATATTGTTGCTTTTAATCTAAACAACAGGCCACATGTATCAACTTCTCTGGCCGTAGGCTGGGTACCACTGCTATAAACTAAAGAAATAGTCATACCTTACTGCTTCAAGTTCTAGGCTTCATTCTATCGCATTTTTAAAAAAAATATGTTCAGTATTTTTTTCTAATGGGCTCGTGTTGATTCTTCTGAGGGGCTACAGTTAAGTTTTAGTGAGGTGATAAAAACGGCTGAAGAGAGTGTCAAGCACCATGATGTCATGAATTTCTATTGACTCTTGACTGTTAAAATACTTATTAAGCTGTGCATGTCATGGACGCCCATATGAAAAATTTTGAGAGTGGCAATATTTCCCCCATGGTTTAGCAAGATATTTTTCCCATGAAAACTGATTTCAGATTAAAGTTATTAAAATTTGACATTTTTAATAACTTATTCATTAATGGCTGGATCAGAATTCTTTTATATATTTTTTCAAAAGAAAAAGTACTAAAAACAGAAGGAAGCTCTAATTTCAAGGGGGGTAAGTGGGGGCTTGAGCCCCCAATTACCCTCCTATATGGGCTCCCATGGTGCAATCACTGACAGTCAAACTAAGCAGAAAAAGCTAAGGAAAATATAAAACTACACAAATTGGAAAGGCCCGGCCGATGTTTTAAAAATATATTATACTGCTCGACATTGAAAATGCAACAGCAAGAAGGAATGTTCAGAAATTTATGTAAATTTTAGGTTAGACGTATATCACTGAGTTATGTAAATGATGTGAGATGCGCAGCTCTCTGATGCACGTGAAGTAAGATATAAGGGAAGGAACTTGCAGAATGGGCAATATTCGTGTGGTTATTTCTGACTGCAGTATTATCGAAGAAATTTTGTTTTTGTAACACGAGAGAATGCCAGGCCACCATCAACGAAGGCACTTCAAGGAGATAGACGATTTTGCGAGGGGTAATTTGATCGGACTGAGAAGGGGAGGTTGGTCCGAACGTCAAATCGCAGCTGATACCAACATGGATGCAAGCATGGTGCATCGGCCATGCCGAAGATGGTTGAAACAACGCAACGTGGCAAGATTGAGGGGTGCAGGGGCAGCCATAGTGATGTCAGATCGCGTGGATCGATGCATCCACCGACAAGCTGTAGCAGACCCACAAGTCACTTGTTCCTCGATTCTGCAGCAGGTGCAAGATACCCTGAATGTTCCGTGCCAACCAGAACAATTTCCCGTCGTTTGGTCGCATGTGGTCTGCAATCAGTGTCCACTAAGAAGACTGCTATTGACCCCACAACATAGACAGCAACGTTTAGTATGGTGCCGGACTAGAGCGACGTGGATGACAGAATGGCGAAATGTCATGTTCTCAGATGAATTCCGCTTCCATTTATCCAGTAACAGATCTAATCTAGCAGTAACTGGAACTTCCCACCGCACAACAATGTGGCATAATGGTTTGGGGCGAAATTGTGTACAATTCCATATCACCTCTAGTTCGTATTCAGGGCACTATGATGGTCCAACAATACTTGGATAATGTGCTGCGGCCTGTGGCAATCCCTTACTTTTAAGGACTACCTAATGCAATATTTCAGCAGCATAACGCCCGACTACATAGTGCTCGCATCTACCAACATGCTCTATGAAACACACAAATGCTTCTCTAGCCACCATACTCTCCTGACCTGTCACCAATCGAACATGTGTAGGATGTGATTGAACGCCGTTTGCAGACTCTGTCCCTGCCTCGTTCAGAAGAGGAACTTTGGCAAATGGTTGAACGGGAATGGAGAGCCATCCCTCTGGACACCCTTATTGACTCTATGTGTAGACGTGTTTCTTCGTGTATCGCTGTCCCGGGTGGTCCTACATCCTACTGAGCCGACGTTGTTCTCGCTCTGTATTCTGCCTATCATTTTGAAATGAAGATAATTTATTATTCCTTGCTGTCTCCGTCTTTTTTTCAAACTTCATCACTTTCTGACCACTCCTGCTTGGTGTTGCATTTCATTTTTACATGTTTGGTGGAACTTCAGCGACCTGGCAGAGGTCTCAAATGTTTTTAATTAGCCAAAACATTTTTTAACAAACATTAGATGTCAATACACAACTTTTCCCACCACAAGCAATTTTTAAAATATTGCATAATAGTTTTTGCATATTTGGGGAACTTTCAAGGTGCTGGCGTGGGATCTAAATATATTTTGATTTCCAAAAAAAAAAACACCAGTATTTGATGCAAGTACACAACTTACCCCCACCACAGGCGTTTTTGATTTTGAAAAAAGTTAAAATCGACCCACCCTAGTATATAGGTTTTTTTTCCCTTTTAGTATGGAACACTTATGTGAAAAAATAAGGTGAAGTTTCTTGTTAGTAACATCATGCTATTTCTGAAATACATTTACACTAAAAAGAATAAAATAATAGAATTCTTTTAAAAAAATACTAAGCACTTTTTATAATGCACTCAAAAGGG
Organism: Uloborus diversus; assembly: GCF_026930045.1. Lineage (NCBI taxonomy): Eukaryota > Metazoa > Arthropoda > Arachnida > Araneae > Uloboridae > Uloborus > Uloborus diversus. Next base: position 126,959 of record NW_026558579.1, on the reverse strand, counting down.
CAAAATAACTTTTCTGGGCCAGAAAGGACACTTTAAGTATTCCTGTAATTTTCAAGTATTCCAAGAAAAACACTTTAAAGAAAAGTGTGGTTCATGTCATACAGAGAATGTCTTATCATTATCTAACTTTCAATCATAAATTTAAATGTTGAAACATGCATATTTTTCTTAATAGGAAAGATTGGTTTAAAATGACTTGAGCCGCACTTTTCTTCATTTGGTTTTTTTTTCTTAGAATAATTGCAAAATACAAGAATACTAAAATTGCTCTTTCTGACCAAGAAAAGTTATTTTGTCTTTTTGAGTGCATTATGAAAAGTGCTTAGTATTTTTTAGATTCTATTATTTCTGAATACAATATTTTTATGTTTATCTCTTTTTACTTTCAAGTTAGGTAACTTTTGAAATCAACAATAATTTCCTGCCTGTCATGATTTATAAAGAAAAGTTATTATCATAGTAACTTTTTACTACAGTGAAGCACTGTTTATACATATCTTTTTTATACATTTTTGAAATTGGTCTCTGCAAAGTCGAATACACATTAGCCTATACCTGTTATACGTTTTTTTTCATTTGTACACTTTTTTCATACAGTCCCTTCAAAAAAGTATAAGCAGTGCTTGACTGTATTTACATGCTGGTTATCAGAAATCAAGGACACGTTCTACTAGATAAAATTTAATTTTGATATGGAGAATTTAATAAATATATTTTTCGAAATTTAGCAGTTATTTTCCCCTTATTTGAATCGCAATATATACATTGAAGTTTTTTTCTTTAGTTATTGTGTTTGAATTTTCCTTAGAAAACATAGAAAAAAATTGATAATCATTTTAATCATCTCTGCTATCCAAATTTGAGTAGAATTTTGTGTCATAAAAATATAGATTGCATCTTAATCTACTTTTGTAGATTCTAGAATTTTGTATCTTAACCCTTTTTTGTTTATTTCCTTGCGTTTGTAACCTTTGAACCATATTCCCAGTTACTGTATTGTTTTCCATTTCATATTAATTTCTTGTATAACAATACTTATTATTGAAAAGCTGTTATTTCAGTATTTTCTTTTCTTTAACAATATTTAAATTTGGTGCTATTATCTTAATCTAAAAACCAGTCTTCCATAGTACAGGGCTCCCAAATGGTCCGCTTTTCCCGCCAAAGTCCGTTTTTTAGGGTTAAGTCCGCTTTAGACCGCTTTTTAACATTTTGGTCCGATTAATCCGCTTTTATATTGTTTTTACTTAAAAATCAGATTTAAAAAGTTTTCCATTGTGTTAAGAGATACTGTACACCCAAACACGCGGCCGCGGCGCCTTAACCTGACTTTCCCGTATTATTTCGCTTCAGATTGACTTCTTTACTCCTCCTTCAACCGCTGCAGCAAGGAAATCCATAAAAAAGAGGTTTTGGGGAGGCGTTATGACGTCGAATCGCAGAGCAGGGTGCTACCGATATTTCTCGGAATTTCAGCCTCACGTTTGCAGTAACGAATAAACTTTCCGATCTCGATAACTCGAAACTCGAATATTCTTTTATCTCAAAGTTTTCATTGGATCCCAAGCTCTTGAGACTGTTCTGGAAACTTCCCATAACTCGGTACGTTTTAGCCGATCCCTTGGGACTTAGAGTTGTCGCGCGTTGACTGTAATAGTAACGCTGCTATGAACCACCCCTTTTGTAAATAAATTTGGAAGTAATCTCGTGGCGCATGCGCCATTTTTTTTACGAGCGCATATGTTCGTAAATTTTACACCCTTGAAAAACTTTGAAAAGTTCCTGCAAAAAAAAAAAAAAAAAATATATTTTCCAAGTGCTTGAAAGCCTTGAAAAAGTATGAAAAGTTTCTTTATTGCTTGAATTCTTTCAAATACCATTACAAGCAATCTAAAGCATACTTTAGATTGCTTGTGATTCTTTTAAAAATATTTCATCAGTGCAATTTTCTGAACATAGGTTCGATATGCAGTATCGTGAAAAATTGCTTTCGTGTTTGAGGTTTCAATCCTTTTGTAAATGTTTTGAGGTTTTTTACAATCGAAGTTATTTTGACATGTGCTACCTTAGATTAGCTTATTTTTCGTTTAATTTCAATAATTAGCGAAGGAATTAGTTTGGAAACCATGACAACATTGAACTTACTCGGACTTTGCGGAAAACTGCTGCTCGCGTTTGAAATTTCAATCCTTTTGCATCTTGTAAATATTTTAATGTTTATGACAATATGAAGTTATTTTGACATATACTAACTTAGATTAACTTATTTTTCGTTTAATTTCAATAATTAACGAAGTAATTATTTTGGAAATCATGGCAACATAGAACTTACCCGGACTTCGCGGAAAATGAGTTTTAGTGTTTGAAATTTCAATCTTTTTGCATCATGAAAATATTAAAATATTTTGCCCAATCGAATGTTATTTTCCCAAATACTACCTTAGATTAGCATGTTTTATGTTTAATTTAGTAGAAAATAAATAAATTTATTTTATGGGAAATATGCCAAAATTGAACTTTGTTCATGAAAATTTGCTTATCTGAGCTTTTAATCGCTTTGCATCTAATAAGTATTTTTATATTTTTGGCAATTTGAAGTTGTTTCGACATGCTGCATTAGACTAACTCGTTTTAATTTTTATTTAAATAACTAAAAAATTAACAATTTTTCTAAATTTAAATTTCTAGTTTTGCAACCTTAACTTGCAAACTTAATTTTAATTATTATTAGCTTATTTTCGGTTATTACTGTTTTTTATAGGGGGGGGGGATATTAAATGTAAACAATTGAGTGCATAACATTTTAACTTAGTGTTTGTATTTAAAACAAAGTTAAATTATAAAATTTTATAAAGGTGAATTTTTGCACATTTTCTTTCATTGTCATGATGGGTGGGGGGGATTAAGTCCCCTAAAGAGGGAAATTAGTCCCCCCCCCATAAAAGTTCAAATCACTCATGGTCTTGCAATCATGAAGTTTTTTTTTTTTTCTTTTTTTAATCTTAAGTTTTATGATTCTTGAAAATATACTTTGAATATGAAAATTGCAAACCTAAGCCTCATGTGATCTGCTTCTCTTTGTGATTAAGCATTTCAGACATTTTTAGGAAAACTTTCAATACATTAAATCTTTTATCAAAGTGTCTCTTGTAAAAAAAGCAGTTTGTTTTCCTATACTTTTCATATTACTTTCTTTTATTTATATGTTAGCACTAAATGAAATCTGCATGTAATATTTATAGTGCAAATTTGGGGTAATACCTTGAAAAATATTTTTTTACTCTTGAAAAGTGCTTAAATTTTTTTCTCCCTAAAGGGTATGAGAACCCTGTGATAAGAGATTAAATTTAAAATTAAAATATAAAATAATTTATTATAAACTCGGTTGTAGCTTTGTTGAAAACCAAAACAATATTTTTTAGGTTTCAGTGTGAGTTATGAGGAAGTGCCAATTTCTCAGCAAATAGATGAAGATGGGAACAAAATTAGAGTCTGGGGAAAACAACAAGAGAATAAAGTTTTTTTGTTTGGTGTATGATAACGCTATATTAAGAAGCATTAAAAGACAGAAAAGCATAAAAATAATTTTAAACTAAATAAAGATGAAGTGCATCTTCACCTATCCTTCAGTGAGACTACCAGCATCCCTAGTTCAAGTCAAAATGTATCATTATGCCTATTTAGTTCTGAAGAGGCTGCCTTAAGTGCTGAACTAGTGCCCAATTTTATGCACTCTATCAATGGATAAAAATATCAGTTTCACAGGTGATAAAAGAAATGTATCTCTCATTATTATAGTTAATTAGCGAATTATCTTCACGAATTTAGCAGCTGGCAACTAATTTGCCTTTTGGTGCTTCTGTGGGTTTAATTATGAGTGGTCCTCCCAAGGTCCTCTTTTTGATCCTAACTGGTCCTCTTTAGTCCCCTTTTTGATTGAAAATGGTCCTCTTTTGCCCTTTTCTGAAGTTAAAATGTGTTGGGAGCCCTGATAGTATAGACAAACGTATGAACGGCGTTCGCAGAAAATGTTTGGCTCTGCAGAATTTTTTTTCAAATTGCTAGAAATCAATATATATATATATATATATATATATATATATATATATATATATATATATATATATATATATATATATATATATATATATATAAAGGGATTTTTTTTTTTTAAAATCCTAGTTTATTTCTGAAAGTCTTTTTCCAAAAGCCTTTTAAAATTCATGTGTGAAAAAAATAATGGTTTTGGCAGTTTTCTTCAGTTGGTGAAAAATAAGCAAACTTTATTATTGCAAAAAAAAAAAAAAAATAATAATAAAATAAAATAAATAAATAAATAAAATAAAATAAAGATTTAAAGCTTGCCTTTTTTTTTTTTTTTTGGCCTCTTTCATTATTTGAATATAGATTTAATTCTTTATTCAAGGACATGGGTGCCATATGCAAAATTGTAAGAGGGGGGGGGCTTAGATATTTTCTGCATGGTTTAGCAGGATATTTTCCCCATAGACTCCGATTTCAGTACATATTAGAGTTATAAAAGTTCTACATTTTTGATAAATTATTCATTAATGGCTGGAAAAGAAATGTTATTATATTTTTGCAAGGAGAAAGTACTAAAAGCAAGGAAGTTCTAATCTCTGGGGGGGGGGCTTCTGCCTCCCTTGCCCCCTTATATGGGCGCCTTTGTTCAGAGGTGAGTAAGGCAAAATAATTATTTGCAGAAAATTTTTCAGTTAGAATTTGTGTTCAAATAAAGCTTTCCATTTTATCTAAGTCTGCTAAAAACCTTGTGTATCTCAAAAGTGAGTCTATGAAACATCAACATAATGGTAGTACAATTATTGTTGTATTTTCTGCACAATAATGTAGCACAGCAGGCCCTGCATATTGAATTACAAAACCAGTATGAAGTGCCTTCACGAAGTACTTCATAGTTGTCTTTCGAGTGGGAGAAAACTGGGGCAATTATCACACTAAAATAGTCTGTTCAGTTATCACAAAACATCTAATCTCTGTTCTCAATGAATGGCTTGGCACCTTGAAGTCCTGCGCACCTGTACCGTTTGCACAGTTCATGAGTATTGGATATCAGGGTGTTCCCCCTGACAAATTACATTTCAGGGATAACCTTTCTCATGCAGCAGCTGATGCAGTGCTGGACTTGGTCATCTCTGTCTAGAATCTTTTTGGATAATATTTTACTGTTGAAAAATCAAAGTACTGAAACACTTAATTTCTCATTTAAATTTAGCAGTATAACTGCTAAATAAATAAAGAAGTAGAATTTCGAAATAAAATTTATGAAACCGAAGTCTTCATCCCAAGTTTTCAATAATTGTGTAATAATACTATGGGCGCTGACTTAAGTTTTTGAAATATTTTTTGCAAATGCAAAAATTTATTGCCTTTTTAAGATAGACAAATATTGTTCAGGATGTAATACATGTTAATAATAAACAAGTTCTCAAAGAAAAAAAAAACTTGAGAAAAAGAAAGTTTCAAAAAGTTTATTTTATTTTCCCTCTCCACCCCTTTATATTTTATCAAGGCATTCAAATAATTAGTTGTTTACATATATTTCTTTTATCTATCCAGGATTGGTGAAAGGCGCAGAAAAGTTAAGTGATGCAACTTCCGGATCTTCATGAATATGATCAAATTTTTCTATTGTAATATATGTTTTAGTAATAAATTTTTTCTCACATAAATTGGTGTGTTTACTTTGTTTCTTTTTCCTATGTGTTTAACATGTTTCATTTAAGCTTGCAAATTAAAATCCATGTGTGTATAAGAATGCAAAACTTGAAACAAAAGCTATAAATAGGAATCATGTTTATATAATATATTCAAATATTATTTTTTTATATTTTGCCAGCTTAATGCAGCTTGAAAATCAATTCATAATTGATAGTTTGTTGTATAATAAAAAAAAATCTTCAGGTGTTTTCAGAACAAAGAAGAAAAAGAAATCAATGCAAATTATTAACTTGAATTGATGTGCCATTGTCAAATCCTGATATTGAGGATGAATAATAATTAATTAGTAAATAAGTTAGTATTTGATAAATTAGTTTTTGTGATAATAAATAATTGGGATTTGTTTATTAAGCTTCAACATAATTGATGAGAATACGTGAAGTTTGGAAGTAGAAAATAGCTAGCAGTTATTATTTAAACAATATTTTTATGTAAACCATTTTATTTTTAAAAATTGCTATATGCAGCAATAACAGTCATTATTGATAGTGTATACTAAAAATGGTATCATATATGATATTACTTTCAGGTATTTCCAAAAGGAGCAAAAAATCTGTATTTTAACTTAGTGAACTTTGTAAAGAAATAAAAATTAAGAGAAAATTAGAAAACTAATCAAATAATATAAAATACACACACACACACAAAAAAAGGTAAGTAATTGTTTTACATGTAAGCTTTTTTTACAGGGATTACTACTTACTAAGCTTCAAGGTAATGATCTAAAAATACAATGAAGAATGATTTTAGAATAATAGATTCAATTCAAAAAGTTTAAATAAATTGCTTTAAGTGTGATTGCAAAAGATTTGAAAATATTAGAACTGCATGAAGACTGCTGCATCTTAAAGTGCAGCTTAAATTGAATGCATGCTTGAAAGTCATACATACACTTAGCGGGATGGCAGAACCAGAATTGTTTCAAAAGAACAAAAAAAAAATTTCTTTTTAAATTTTCGATTTTTCCTTTCAAATTAAAGTTAAAAAAAAAAAAAAAACTTTTGGTATGTTTTTTTTTTTTTTTTTCAAATGAGAATGATTTAAAAATATGTTAGAGCAATTTCAAACAAGAATGTTTTACTGTTCAATAAATTATAATCTGGTATATATTCAACAAAAATTAAGAAAATCTTGCTCATTTAAAGTTTTTTATATATATAGTACGTGAAACACTTGATATAGTCCAATTAACATCCTGAAAAAGGTCAATATATGAACGGCTATAGTTCGTAGGACATCTTTCGGACATTTGATTTAGCCCATTTAACGTCCTGAAGAAGGCCAATATATGAACGGCTATAGTTCGTAGGACATCTTTCGGACATTTGATTTAGCCCATTTAACGTCCTGAAGAAGGCCAATATATGAACGGCTATAGTTCGTAGGACATCTTTCGGACATTTGAATTAGTCCGATTAACGTCCAGAGGATCGACCACAAAAGGCATGGTCCCAGACATCGCCGAAAAATGATCGACTGACATCATTTGGACAACCTGGGGATAATGTTTTTTTTACGTCCTGAGGATCACGAAATGCTTAAGTCCTCGGGACCAGGCCGGACATCATAGGGACGAACTGGGGAAAAACACTTCGCGGACATTGAACGGTCCCTGGGATGTCCCTCGATGAAAACGGGATGAAATTCAAACGTCCGGAGGATAACCTAATGTTTTGAGTTAGTCCTGAAATGATGTCAGTAGGACGTCCAAAGGACTAAGTTGTGCTGTCTGGGTATTCCCTCCGGCTGGGACTCGAACCCAGGCCACTCGCTTGGAAGACCAGCGGTCTAGCCATTAGGCTATCGGAGTTCTATCGAGCGGAGTCTTACTGCCTGACTGATACTGCCTGACTGACAGACTGACTCACTGACTGACTGATCCTGACTGACTGACTCACTGACTGACCGAGACTGACTGACTAACTGCCTGACTGACTGAGACTGGACTGACTGACTAACTGACTGACTGAGACTGACTGACTGACTGCTTGACTCTCTGACTGGCTATTTCACTGACTGACTGAATGACTAAATGACTGACTGACACTGATTGACTGACTGCTTGACTGCTTGACTGACTAACTGACTGGACAGTACTGACCGACTGACTGACTGACAGACTGACTGAATAAGGATGACTGACAGACTGACTGAATAAGGCTGACTGACTGACTGACTGACAGACTGACTGAATAAGGCTGACCGACTGACTGACTGCCTGACTGACTGACTGACTGACTGAATGACTGACTGACTGACTGACCGAGACTGACTGACTGACTGACTGAGACTGGACTGGACTGACTGACTGACTGACTGACTGAGACTGACTGACTGCTTTAGTGACTAACTGACTGCACAGGACTGACCGACTGACTGACTGACTGCCTGACTGACTGACTGACTGAATGACTGACTGACTGAGACTAAATGACTGACTGCTTGACTGACTGGCTGAAGGACTAACTGACTGACTGAGTGACTGACTGACTGGACTGACTGACTGAGACTGAATGACTGAGTGCTTGACTGATTGACTGTCAGACTGACTGAATGACTTCGCAAAAGGGAAAAATAAAAAAAAAAGAATTATAAAATTAGAAAAAAATATTTGCATTTAAGATTTCCTTTCCGGCCGGCACTCGAACCCAGTACCACGCGCTAGGAACCCAACGGTCTAGCCATTAGGCTATCGTAGCTCTGTCGGTGGAAGTCTTAAATATAATAAAAACAAAAAATGCTCCTTGGTAATTATTGATTCAAACACTTTGAAATTTACAGGTCGAATAATTAAACTGACTCAGAATTTTTCTCCCTACATAAATAATCAATATTTGCAAAAGAGAAAAATTTAAAAAAAAGAAGAAATTTCAAATTAGAAACTAAAAGTATACATTGAAGATTTTCGTTCAGGCTGGGACTCGAACCCAGGGCCACTCGCTTGGAAGCCTAACACTCTAGCCATTAGTCTATGGGAGCTCTGTCGGTGGGAGTTTTAAATATAATAAAAACAAAAAATGCACCTTGGTAATTGTTTATTTAAACACTTTGAAATCTTCGTGTCGAAAAATTAAACTGACTCAGAATTTTCTTCCCTACATAAATAATCAATAATTGCAAAGGAAAGAAATTGAAAAAAAAAAGAATTTTCAAATTAGAAAAGAAATATATACATTGAAGATATTCGCTCCGGCTGGGACTCGAACCCAGGCCACTCGCTTGGAAGACCAGCGGTCTAGCCATTAGGCTATCGGAGTTCTATCGAGCGGAGTCTTACTGCCTGACTGATACTGCCTGACTGACAGACTGACTCACTGACTGACTGATACTGACTGACTGACTCACTGACTGACCGAGACTGACTGACTAACTGCCTGACTGACTGAGACTGGACTGACTGACTGACTGACTGACTGACTGACTGACTGAGACTGACTGACTGACTGCTTGACTCTCTGACTGGCTATTTCACTGACTGACTGAATGACTAAATGACTGACTGACACTGACTGACTGACTGCTTGACTGACTAACTGACTGGACAGGACTGACCGACTGACTGACTGACAGACTGACTGAATAAGGATGACTGACAGACTGACTGAATAAGGCTGACTGACTGACTGACTGACAGACTGACTGAATAAGGCTGACCGACTGACTGACTGCCTGACTGACTGACTGACTGAATGACTGACTGACCGAGACTGACTGACTGAGACTGGACTGGACTGACTGACTGACTGACTGACTGAGACTGACTGACTGCTTTAGTGACTAACTGACTGCACAGGACCGACTGACTGACTGACTGACTGAATGACTGACTGACTGAGACTAAATGACTGACTGCTTGACTGACTGGCTGAAGGACTAACTGACTGACTGAGTGACTGACTGACTGAGACTGAATGACTGAGTGCTTGACTGATTGACTGTCAGACTGACTGACTGACTTCGCAAAAGGGAAAAATAAAAAAAAAGAATTATAAAATTAGAAAAAAATATTTGCATTTAAGATTTCCTTTCCGGCCGGGACTCGAACCCAGTACCACGCGCTAGGAACCCAACGGTCTAGCCATTAGGCTATCGGAGCTCTGTCGATGGAAGTCTTAAATATAATAAAAACAAAAAATGCACCTTGGTAATTATTGATTCAAACACTTTGAAATTTACAGGTCGAATAATTAAACTGACTCAGAATTTTTCTCCCTACATAAATAATCAATATTCGCAAAAGAGAAAAATTAAAAAAAAAAGAAGAAATTTCAAATTAGAAACTAAAAGTATACATTGAAGATTTTCGTTCAGGCTGGGACTCGAACCCAGGGCCACTCGCTTGGAAGCCTAACACTCTAGCCATTAGTCTATGGGAGCTCTGTCGGTGGGAGTTTTAAATATAATAAAAACAAAAAATGCACCTTGGTAATCGTTTATTTAAACACTTTGAAATCTTCGTGTCGCAAAATTAAACTGACTCAGAATTATCTTCCCTACATAAATAATCAAGAATTGCAAAGGAAAGAAATTGAAAAAAAAAAGAATTTTCAAATTAGAAAAGAAATATATACATTGAAGATATTCGCTCCGGCTGGGACTCGAACCCAGGCCACTCGCTTGGAAGACCAGCGGTCTAGCCATTAGGCTATCGGAGTTCTGTCGAGCGGAGTCTTACTGCCTGACTGATACTGCCTGACTGACAGACTGACTCACTGACTGACTGATACTGACTGACTGACTCACTGACTGACCGAGACTGACGGACTAACTGCCTGACTGACTGAGACTGGACTGACTGACTGACTGACTAACTGACTGACTGAGACTGACTGACTGACTGCTTGACTCTCTGACTGGCTATTTCACTGACTGACTGAATGACTAAATGACTGACTGACACTGACTGACTGACTGCTTGACTACCTGACTGACTGCTTGACTGACTAACTGACTGGACAGGACTGACCGACTGACTGACTGACAGACTGACTGAATAAGGATGACTGACAGACTGACTGAATAAGGCTGACTGACTGACAGACTGACTGACTGACTGACTGACAGACTGACAGACTGACTGAATAAGGATGACTGACAGACTGACTGAATAAGGCTGACCGACTGCCTGACTGACTGAATAAGGCTGACCGACTGACTGCCTGACTGACTGACTGACTGAATGACTGACTGAATAAGACTGACCGACTGACTGACTGCCTGACTGACTGACTGACCGAGACTGACTGACTGACTGACTGAGACTGGACTGGACTGACTGACTGACTGACTGACTGAGACTGACTGACTGCTTTAGTGACTAATTGACTGCACAGGACTGACCGACTGACTGACTGACTGACTGACTGACTGACTGAATGACTGACTGACTGAGACTAAATGACTGACTGCTTGACTGACTGGCTGAAGGACTAACTGACTGACTGAGTGACTGACTGACTGGACTGACTGACTGAGACAGAATGACTGAGTGCTTGACTGATTGACTGTCAGACTGACTGACTGACTTCGCAAAAGGGAAAAATAAAAAAAAAAGAATTATAAAATTAGAAAAAAATATTTGCATTTAAGATTTCCTTTCCGGCCGGGACTCGAACCCAGTACCACGCGCTAGGAACCCAACGGTCTAGCCATTAGGCTATCGGAGCTCTGTCGATGGAAGTCTTAAATATAATAAAAACAAAAAATGCACCTTGGTAATTATTGATTCAAACACTTTGAAATTTACAGGTCGAATAATTAAACTGACTCAGAATTTTTCTCCCTACATAAATAATCAATATTCGCAAAAGTGAAAAATTAAAAAAAAAAGAAGAAATTTCAAATTAGAAACTAAAAGTATACATTGAAGATTTTCGTTCAGGCTGGGACTCGAACCCAGGGCCACTCGCTTGGAAGCCTAACACTCTAGCCATTAGTCTATGGGAGCTCTGTCGGTGGGAGTTTTAAATATAATAAAAACAAAAAATGCACCTTGGTAATTGTTTATTTAAACACTTTGAAATCTTCGTGTCGCAAAATTAAACTGACTCAGAATTATCTTCCCTACATAAATAATCAATAATTGCAAAGGAAAGAAATTGAAAAAAAAAAGAATTTTCAAATTAGAAAAGAAATATATACATTGAAGATATTCGCTCCGGCTGGGACTCGAACCCAGGCCAGTCGCTTGGAAGACCAGCGGTCTAGCCATTAGGCTATCGGAGTTCTGTCGAGCGGAGTCTTACTGCCTGACTGATACTGCCTGACTGACAGACTGACTCACTGACTGACTGATACTGACTGACTGATACTGACTGACTGACTCACTGACTGACCGAGACTGACGGACTAACTGCCTGACTGACTGAGACTGGACTGACTGACTGACTGACTGACTGACTGACTAACTGACTGACTGAGACTGACTGACTGACTGCTTGACTCTCTGACTGGCTATTTCACTGACTGACTGAATGACTAAATGACTGACTGACACTGACTGACTGACTGCTTGACTACCTGACTGACTGCTTGACTGACTAACTGACTGGACAGGACTGACCGACTGACTGACTGACAGACTGACTGAATAAGGATGACTGACAGACTGACTGAATAAGGCTGACTGACTGACTGACTGACAGACTGACTGACTGACTGACTGACAGACTGACTGACTGACTGACTGACTGACAGACTGACTGAATAAGGATGACTGACAGACTGACTGAATAAGGCTGACCGACTGACTGACTGCCTGACTGACTGAATAAGGCTGACCGACTGACTGACTGCCTGACTGACTGACTGACTGAATGACTGACTGACTGACTGACCGAGACTGACTGAATGACTGACTGACTGACTGACTGACTGACTGAGACTGGACTGGACTGACTGACTGACTGACTGAGACTGACTGACTGCTTTAGTGACTAACTGACTGCACAGGACTGACCGACTGACTGACTGACTGACTGACTGAATGACTGACTGACTGAGACTAAATGACTGACTGCTTGACTGACTGGCTGAAGGACTAACTGACTGACTGAGTGACTGACTGACTGGACTGACTGACTGAGACTGAATGACTGAGTGCTTGACTGATTGACTGTCAGACTGACTGACTGACTTCGCAAAAGGGAAAAATAAAAAAAAAAGAATTATAAAATTAGAAAAAAATATTTGCATTTAAGATTTCCTTTCCGGCCGGGACTCGAACCCAGTACCACGCGCTAGGAACCCAACGGTCTAGCCATTAGGCTATCGGAGCTCTGTCGATGGAAGTCTTAAATATAATAAAAACAAAAAATGCACCTTGGTAATTATTGATTCAAACACTTTGAAATTTACAGGTCGAATAATTAAACTGACTCAGAATTTTTCTCCCTACATAAATAATCAATATTCGCAAAAGAGAAAAATTAAAAAAAAAAGAAGAAATTTGAAATTAGAAACTAAAAGTATACATTGAAGATTTTCGTTCAGGCTGGGACTCGAACCCAGGGCCACTCGCTTGGAAGCCTAACACTCTAGCCATTAGTCTATGGGAGCTCTGTCGGTGGGAGTTTTAAATATAATAAAAACAAAAAATGCACCTTGGTAATTGTTTATTTAAACACTTTGAAATCTTCGTGTCGAAAAATTAAACTGACTCAGAATTTTCTTCCCTACATAAATAATCAATAATTGCAAAGGAAAGAAATTGAAAAAAAAAAGAATTTTCAAATTAGAAAAGAAATATATACATTGAAGATATTCGCTCCGGCTGGGACTCGAACCCAGGCCACTTGCTTGGAAGACCAGCGGTCTAGCCATTAGGCTATCGGAGTTCTGTCGAGCGGAGTCTTACTGCCTGACTGATACTGCCTGACTGACAGACTGACTGACTGACTGACTGACTGACTGACTAACTGACTGACTGCTTGACTCTTTGACTGGCTATTTCACTGACTGACTGACTGACTAACTGACTGACTGAGACTGACTGACTGACTGCTTGACTCTCTGACTGGCTATTTCACTGACTGACTGAATGACCAAATGACTGACTGACACTGACTGACCGACTGCTTGACTACCTGACTGACTGCTTGACTGACTAACTGACTGGACAGGACTGACCGACTGACTGACTGACAGACTGACTGAATAAGGATGACTGACAGACTGACTGAATAAGGCTGACTGACTGACTGACTGACAGACTGACTGAATAAGGCTGACCGACTGACTGACTGCCTGACTGACTGACTGACTGAATGACTGATTGGCTGACTGACCGAGACTGACTGACTGAATGACTGAGACTGGACTGGACTGACTGACTGACTGACTGCTTTAGTGACTAACTGACTGCACAGGACTGACCGACTGACTGACTGACTGACTGCCTGACTGACTGACTGACTGAATGACTGACTGACTGAGACTAAATGACTGACTGCTTGACTGACTGGCTGAAGGACTAACTGACTGACTGAGTGACTGACTGACTGGACTGACTGACTGAGACTGAATGACTGAGTGCTTGACTGATTGACTGTCAGACTGACTGACTGACTTCGCAAAAGGGAAAAATAAAAAAAAAAAGAATTATAAAATTAGAAAAAAATATTTGCATTTAAGATTTCCTTTCCGGCCGGGACTCGAACCCAGTACCACGCGCTAGGAACCCACCGGTCTAGCCATTAGGCTATCGGAGCTCTGTCGATGGAAGTCTTAAATATAATAAAAACAAAAAATGCACCTTGGTAATTATTGATTCAAACACTTTGAAATTTACAGGTCGAATAATTAAACTGACTCAGAATTTTTCTCCCTACATAAATAATCAATATTCGCAAAAGAGAAAAATTAAAAAAAAAAGAAGAAGAAATTTCAAATTAGAAACTAAAAGTATACATTGAAGATTTTCGTTCAGGCTGGGACTCGAACCCAGGGCCACTCGCTTGGAAGCCTAACACTCTAGCCATTAGTCTATGGGAGCTCTGTCGGTGGGAGTTTTAAATATAATAAAAACAAAAAATGCACCTTGGTAATTGTTTATTTAAACACTTCGAAATCTTCGTGTCGAAAAATTAAACTGACTCAGAATTTTCTTCCCTACATAAATAATCAATAATTGCAAAGGAAAGAAATTGAAAAAAAAAAGAATTTTCAAATTAGAAAAGAAATAGATACATTGAAGATATTAGCTCCGGCTGGGACTCGAACGCAGGCCACTCGCTTGGAAGACCAGCGGTCTAGCCATTAGGCTATCGGAGTTCTATCGAGCGGAGTCTTACTGCCTGACTGATACTGCCTGACTGACAGACTGACTCACTGACTGACTAATACTGACTGACTGACTCACTGACTGACCGAGACTGACTGACTGAGACTGGACTGACTGACTGACTGACTGACTGACTGACTAACTGACTGACTGAGACTGACTGACTGACTGCTTGACTCTCTGACTGGCTATTTCACTGACTGACTGAATGACTAAATGACTGACTGACACTGACTGACTGACTGCTTGACTGACTAACTGACTGGACAGGACTGACCGACTGACTGACTGACAGACTGACTGAATAAGGATGACTGACAGACTGACTGAATAAGGCTGACTGACTGACTGACTGACAGACTGACTGAATAAGGCTGACCGACTGACTGACTGCCTGACTGACTGAATGACTGACTGAGTGACTGACTGACTGCTTTAGTGACTAACTGACTGCACAGGACTGACCGACTGACTGACTGACTGACTGCCTGACTGACTGACTGACTGAATGACGGACTGACTGAGACTAAATGACTGACTGCTTGACTGACTGAGTGACTGACTGACTGGACTGACTGACTGAGACTGAATGACTGAGTGCTTGACTGATTGACTGTTAGACTGACTGACTGACTTCGCAAAAGGGAAAAATAAAAAAAAAAGGATTATAAAATTAGAAAAAAATATTTGCATTTAAGATTTCCTTTCCGGCCGGGACTCGAACCCAGTACCACGCGCTAGGAACCCAACGGTCTAGCCATTAGGCTATCGGAGCTCTGTCGATGGAAGTCTTAAATATAATAAAAACAAAAAATGCACCTTGGTAATTATTGATTCAAACACTTTGAAATTTACAGGTCGAATAATTAAACTGACTCAGAATTTTTCTCCCTACATAAATAATCAATATTCGCAAAAGAGAAAAATTAAAAAAAAAAGAAGAAGAAATTTCAAATTAGAAACTAAAAGTATACATTGAAGATTTTCGTTCAGGCTGGGACTCGAACCCAGGGCCACTCGCTTGGAAGCCTAACACTCTAGCCATTAGTCTATGGGAGCTCTGTCGGTGGGAGTTTTAAATATAATAAAAACAAAAAATGCACCTTGGTAATTGTTTATTTAAACACTTCGAAATCTTCGTGTCGAAAAATTAAACTGACTCAGAATTTTCTTCCCTACATAAATAATCAATAATTGCAAAGGAAAGAAATTGAAAAAAAAAGAATTTTCAAATTAGAAAAGAAATAGATACATTGAAGATATTCGCTCCGGCTGGGACTCGAACCCAGGACACTCGCTTGGAAGACCAGCGGTCTAGCCATTAGGCTATCGGAGTTCTGTCGAGCGGAGTCTTACTGCCTGACTGATACTGCCTGACTGACAGACTGACTCACTGACTGACTGATACTGACTGACTGACTCACTGACTGACCGAGACTGACTGCCTAACTGCCTGACTGACTGAGACTGGACTGACTGACTGACTGACTGACTGACTGACTAACTGACTGACTGAGACTGACTGATTGACTGCTTGACTCTCTGACTGGCTATTTCACTGACTGACTGAATGACTAAATGACTGACTGACACTGACTGACTGACTGCTTGACTGACTAACTGACTGGACAGGACTGACCGACTGACTGACTGACAGGCTGACTGAATAAGGATGACTGACAGACTGACTGAATAAGGCTGACTGACTGACTGACTGACAGACTGACTGAATAAGGCTGACCGACTGACTGACTGCCTGACTGACTGACTGACTGAATGACTGACTGACTGTCTGACCGAGACTGACTGACTGACTGACTGAGACTGGACTGACTGACTGACTGACTGACTGAGACTGACTGACTGCTTGACTACCTGACTGACTGCTTTAGTGACTAACTGACTGGACAGGACTGACTGACTGACAGGCTGACTGAATAAGGATGACTGACAGACTGACTGAATAAGGCTGACTGACTGACTGACTGACAGACTGACTGAATAAGGCTGACTGACTGCCTGACTGACTGACTGACTGAATGACTGACTGACTGTCTGACCGAGACTGACTGACTGACTGACTGAGACTGGACTGGACTGACTGACTGACTGACTGACTGAGACTGACTGACTGCTTTAGTGACTAACTGACTGCACAGGACTGACCGACTGACTGACTGACTGACTGCCTGACTGACTGACTGACTGAATGACTGACTGACTGAGACTAAATGACTGACTGCTTGACTGACTGGCTGAAGGACTAACTGACTGACTGAGTGACTGACTGACTGGACTGACTGACTGAGACTGAATGACTGAGTGCTTGACTGATTGACTGTCAGACTGACTGACTGACTTCGCAAAAGGGAAAAATAAAAAAAAAATAATTATCAAATTAGAAAAAAATATTTGCATTTAAGATTTCCTTTCCGGCCGGGACTCGAACCCAGTACCACGCGCTTGGAACCCAACGGTCTAGCCATTAGGCTATCGGAGCTCTGTCGATGGAAGTCTTAAATATAATAAAAACAAAAAATGCACCTTGGTAATTATTGATTCAAACACTTTGAAATTTACAGGTCGAATAATTAAACTGACTCAGAATTTTTCTCCCTACATAAATAATCAATATTCGCAAAAGAGAAAAATTAAAAAAAAAAGAAGAAATTTCAAATTAGAAACTAAAAGTATACATTGAAGATTTTCGTTCAGGCTGGGACTCGAACCCACTGCCACTCGCTTGGAAGCCTAACACTCTAGCCATTAGTCTATGGGAGCTCTGTCGGTGGGAGTTTTAAATATAATAAAAAAAAAATGCACCTTGGTAATTGTTTATTTAAACACTTTGAAATCTTCGTGTCGAAAAATTAAACTGACTCAGAATTTTCTTCCCTACATAAATAATCAATAATTGCAAACAAAAGAAATTGAAAAAAAAAGAATTTTCAAATTAGAAAAGAAATATATACATTGAAGATATTCGCTCCGGCTGGGACTCGAACCCAGGCCACTCGCTTGGAAGACCAGCGGTCTAGCCATTAGGCTATCGGAGTTCTGTCGAGCGGAGTCTTACTGCCTGACTGATACTGCCTGACTGACAGACTGACTCACTGACTGACTGATACTGACTGACTGACTCACTGACTGACCGAGACTGACTGCCTAACTGCCTGACTGACTGAGACTGGACTGACTGACTGACTGACTGACTGACTGACTAACTGACTGACTGAGACTGACTGATTGACTGCTTGACTCTCTGACTGGCTATTTCACTGACTGACTGAATGACTAAATGACTGACTGACACTGACTGACTGACTGCTTGACTGACTAACTGACTGGACAGGACTGACCGACTGACTGACTGACAGACTGACTGAATAAGGATGACTGACAGACTGACTGAATAAGGCTGACTGACTGACTGACTGACAGACTGACTGAATAAGGCTGACCGACTGACTGACTGCCTGACTGACTGACTGACTGAATGACTGACTGACTGACTGACCGAGACTGACTGACTGACTGACTGAGACTGGACTGGACTGACTGACTGACTGACTGACTGAGACTGGACTGGACTGACTGACTGACTGACTGACTGAGACTGACTGACTGCTTTAGTAACTAACTGACTGCACAGGACTGACCGACTGACTGACTGACTGCCTGACTGACTGACTGACTGAATGACTGACTGACTGAGACTAAATGACTGACTGCTTGACTGACTGACTGAAGGACTAACTGACTGACTGAGTGACTGACTGACTAACTGACTGACTGAGACTGACTGACTGACTGCTTGACTCTCTGACTGGCTATTTCACTGACTGACTGAATGACTAAATGACTGACTGACACTGATTGACTGACTGCTTGACTGCTTGACTGACTAACTGACTGGACATTACTGACCGACTGACTGACTGACAGACTGACTGAATAAGGATGACTGACAGACTGACTGAATAAGGCTGACTGACTGACTGACTGACAGACTGACTGAATAAGGCTGACCGACTGACTGACTGCCTGACTGACTGACTGACTGACTGAATGACTGACTGACTGACTGACCGAGACTGACTGACTGACTGACTGAGACTGGACTGGACTGGACTGACTGACTGACTGACTGACTGAGACTGACTGACTGCTTTAGTGACTAACTGACTGCACAGGACTGACCGACTGACTGACTGACTGCCTGACTGACTGACTGACTGAATGACTGACTGACTGAGACTAAATGACTGACTGCTTGACTGACTGGCTGAAGGACTAACTGACTGACTGAGTGACTGACTGACTGGACTGACTGACTGAGACTGAATGACTGAGTGCTTGACTGATTGACTGTCAGACTGACTGAATGACTTCGCAAAAGGGAAAAATAAAAAAAAAAGAATTATAAAATTAGAAAAAAATATTTGCATTTAAGATTTCCTTTCCGGCCGGCACTCGAACCCAGTACCACGCGCTAGGAACCCAACGGTCTAGCCATTAGGCTATCGTAGCTCTGTCGGTGGAAGTCTTAAATATAATAAAAACAAAAAATGCTCCTTGGTAATTATTGATTCAAACACTTTGAAATTTACAGGTCGAATAATTAAACTGACTCAGAATTTTTCTCCCTACATAAATAATCAATATTTGCAAAAGAGAAAAATTTAAAAAAAAGAAGAAATTTCAAATTAGAAACTAAAAGTATACATTGAAGATTTTCGTTCAGGCTGGGACTCGAACCCAGGGCCACTCGCTTGGAAGCCTAACACTCTAGCCATTAGTCTATGGGAGCTCTGTCGGTGGGAGTTTTAAATATAATAAAAACAAAAAATGCACCTTGGTAATTGTTTATTTAAACACTTTGAAATCTTCGTGTCGAAAAATTAAACTGACTCAGAATTTTCTTCCCTACATAAATAATCAATAATTGCAAAGGAAAGAAATTGAAAAAAAAAAGAATTTTCAAATTAGAAAAGAAATATATACATTGAAGATATTCGCTCCGGCTGGGACTCGAACCCAGGCCACTCGCTTGGAAGACCAGCGGTCTAGCCATTAGGCTATCGGAGTTCTATCGAGCGGAGTCTTACTGCCTGACTGATACTGCCTGACTGACAGACTGACTCACTGACTGACTGATACTGACTGACTGACTCACTGACTGACCGAGACTGACTGACTAACTGCCTGACTGACTGAGACTGGACTGACTGACTGACTGACTGACTGACTGACTAACTGACTGACTGAGACTGACTGACTGACTGCTTGACTCTCTGACTGGCTATTTCACTGACTGACTGAATGACTAAATGACTGACTGACACTGACTGACTGACTGCTTGACTGACTAACTGACTGGACAGGACTGACCGACTGACTGACTGACAGACTGACTGAATAAGGATGACTGACAGACTGACTGAATAAGGCTGACTGACTGACTGACTGACAGACTGACTGAATAAGGCTGACCGACTGACTGACTGCCTGACTGACTGACTGACTGAATGACTGACTGACTGACTGACCGAGACTGACTGACTGACTGAGACTGGACTGGACTGACTGACTGACTGACTGACTGAGACTGACTGACTGCTTTAGTGACTAACTGACTGCACAGGACTGACCGACTGACTGACTGACTGACTGCCTGACTGACTGACTGACTGAATGACTGACTGACTGAGACTAAATGACTGACTGCTTGACTGACTGGCTGAAGGACTAACTGACTGACTGAGTGACTGACTGACTGAGACTGAATGACTGAGTGCTTGACTGATTGACTGTCAGACTGACTGACTGACTTCGCAAAAGGGAAAAATAAAAAAAAAGAATTATAAAATTAGAAAAAAATATTTGCATTTAAGATTTCCTTTCCGGCCGGGACTCGAACCCAGTACCACGCGCTAGGAACCCAACGGTCTAGCCATTAGGCTATCGGAGCTCTGTCGATGGAAGTCTTAAATATAATAAAAACAAAAAATGCACCTTGGTAATTATTGATTCAAACACTTTGAAATTTACAGGTCGAATAATTAAACTGACTCAGAATTTTTCTCCCTACATAAATAATCAATATTCGCAAAAGAGAAAAATTAAAAAAAAAAGAAGAAGAAATTTCAAATTAGAAACTAAAAGTATACATTGAAGATTTTCGTTCAGGCTGGGACTCGAACCCAGGGCCACTCGCTTGGAAGCCTAACACTCTAGCCATTAGTCTATGGGAGCTCTGTCGGTGGGAGTTTTAAATATAATAAAAACAAAAAATGCACCTTGGTAATCGTTTATTTAAACACTTTGAAATCTTCGTGTCGCAAAATTAAACTGACTCAGAATTATCTTCCCTACATAAATAATCAAGAATTGCAAAGGAAAGAAATTGAAAAAAAAAAGAATTTTCAAATTAGAAAAGAAATATATACATTGAAGATATTCGCTCCGGCAGGGACTCGAACCCAGGCCACTCGCTTGGAAGACCAGCGGTCTAGCCATTAGGCTATCGGAGTTCTGTCGAGCGGAGTCTTACTGCCTGACTGATACTGCCTGACTGACAGACTGACTCACTGACTGACTGATACTGACTGACTGACTCACTGACTGACCGAGACTGACGGACTAACTGCCTGACTGACTGAGACTGGACTGACTGACTGACTGACTAACTGACTGACTGAGACTGACTGACTGACTGCTTGACTCTCTGACTGGCTATTTCACTGACTGACTGAATGACTAAATGACTGACTGACACTGACTGACTGACTGCTTGACTACCTGACTGACTGCTTGACTGACTAACTGACTGGACAGGACTGACCGACTGACTGACTGACAGACTGACTGAATAAGGATGACTGACAGACTGACTGAATAAGGCTGACTGACTGACTGACTGACAGACTGACTGACTGACTGACTGACAGACTGACTGACTGACTGACTGACAGACTGACTGAATAAGGATGACTGACAGACTGACTGAATAAGGCTGACCGACTGACTGACTGCCTGACTGACTGAATAAGGCTGACCGACTGACTGACTGCCTGACTGACTGACTGACTGAATGACTGACTGAATAAGACTAACCGACTGACTGACTGCCTGACTGACTGACTGACCGAGACTGACTGACTGACTGACTGAGACTGGACTGGACTGACTGACTGACTGACTGACTGAGACTGACTGACTGCTTTAGTGACTAATTGACTGCACAGGACTGACCGACTGACTGACTGACTGACTGACTGACTGACTGACTGAATGACTGACTGACTGAGACTAAATGACTGACTGCTTGACTGACTGGCTGAAGGACTAACTGACTGACTGAGTGACTGACTGACTGGACTGACTGACTGAGACTGAATGACTGAGTGCTTGACTGATTGACTGTCAGACTGACTGACTGACTTCGCAAAAGGGAAAAATAAAAAAAAAAGAATTATAAAATTAGAAAAAAATATTTGCATTTAAGATTTCCTTTCCGGCCGGGACTCGAACCCAGTACCACGCGCTAGGAACCCAACGGTCTAGCTATTAGGCTATCGGAGCTCTGTCGATGGAAGTCTTAAATATAATAAAAACAAAAAATGCACCTTGGTAATTATTGATTCAAACACTTTGAAATTTACAGGTCGAATAATTAAACTGACTCAGAATTTTTCTCCCTACATAAATAATCAATATTCGCAAAAGTGAAAAATTAAAAAAAAAAGAAGAAATTTCAAATTAGAAACTAAAAGTATACATTGAAGATTTTCGTTCAGGCTGGGACTCGAACCCAGGGCCACTCGCTTGGAAGCCTAACACTCTAGCCATTAGTCTATGGGAGCTCTGTCGGTGGGAGTTTTAAATATAATAAAAACAAAAAATGCACCTTGGTAATTGTTTATTTAAACACTTTGAAATCTTCGTGTCGCAAAATTAAACTGACTCAGAATTATCTTCCCTACATAAATAATCAATAATTGCAAAGGAAAGAAATTGAAAAAAAAAGAATTTTCAAATTAGAAAAGAAATATATACATTGAAGATATTCGCTCCGGCTGGGACTCGAACCCAGGCCAGTCGCTTGGAAGACCAGCGGTCTAGCCATTAGGCTATCGGAGTTCTGTCGAGCGGAGTCTTACTGCCTGACTGATACTGCCTGACTGACAGACTGACTCACTGACTGACTGATACTGACTGACTGATACTGACTGACTGACTCACTGACTGACCGAGACTGACGGACTAACTGCCTGACTGACTGAGACTGGACTGACTGACTGACTGACTGACTGACTGACTAACTGACTGACTGAGACTGACTGACTGACTGCTTGACTCTCTGACTGGCTATTTCACTGACTGACTGAATGACTAAATGACTGACTGACACTGACTGACTGACTGCTTGACTACCTGACTGACTGCTTGACTGACTAACTGACTGGACAGGACTGACCGACTGACTGACTGACAGACTGACTGAATAAGGATGACTGACAGACTGACTGAATAAGGCTGACTGACTGACTGACTGACAGACTGACTGACTGACTGACTGACAGACTGACTGACTGACTGACTGACTGACAGACTGACTGAATAAGGATGACTGACAGACTGACTGAATAAGGCTGACCGACTGACTGACTGCCTGACTGACTGAATAAGGCTGACCGACTGACTGACTGCCTGACTGACTGACTGACTGAATGACTGACTGACTGACTGACCGAGACTGACTGAATGACTGACTGACTGACTGACCGAGACTGACTGACTGACTGACTGAGACTGGACTGGACTGACTGACTGACTGACTGACTGAGACTGACTGACTGCTTTAGTGACTAACTGACTGCACAGGACTGACCGACTGACTGACTGACTGACTGACTGAATGACTGACTGACTGAGACTAAATGACTGACTGCTTGACTGACTGGCTGAAGGACTAACTGACTGACTGAGTGACTGACTGACTGGACTGACTGACTGAGACTGAATGACTGAGTGCTTGACTGATTGACTGTCAGACTGACTGACTGACTTCGCAAAAGGGAAAAATAAAAAAAAAAGAATTATAAAATTAGAAAAAAATATTTGCATTTAAGATTTCCTTTCCGGCCGGGACTCGAACCCAGTACCACGCGCTAGGAACCCAACGGTCTAGCCATTAGGCTATCGGAGCTCTGTCGATGGAAGTCTTAAATATAATAAAAACAAAAAATGCACCTTGGTAATTATTGATTCAAACACTTTGAAATTTACAGGTCGAATAATTAAACTGACTCAGAATTTTTCTCCCTACATAAATAATCAATATTCGCAAAAGAGAAAAATTAAAAAAAAAAGAAGAAATTTGAAATTAGAAACTAAAAGTATACATTGAAGATTTTCGTTCAGGCTGGGACTCGAACCCAGGGCCACTCGCTTGGAAGCCTAACACTCTAGCCATTAGTCTATGGGAGCTCTGTCGGTGGGAGTTTTAAATATAATAAAAACAAAAAATGCACCTTGGTAATTGTTTATTTAAACACTTTGAAATCTTCGTGTCGAAAAATTAAACTGACTCAGAATTTTCTTCCCTACATAAATAATCAATAATTGCAAAGGAAAGAAATTGAAAAAAAAAAGAATTTTCAAATTAGAAAAGAAATATATACATTGAAGATATTCGCTCCGGCTGGGACTCGAACCCAGGCCACTTGCTTGGAAGACCAGCGGTCTAGCCATTAGGCTATCGGAGTTCTGTCGAGCGGAGTCTTACTGCCTGACTGATACTGCCTGACTGACAGACTGACTGACTGACTGACTGACTGACTGACTAACTGACTGACTGCTTGACTCTTTGACTGGCTATTTCACTGACTGACTGACTGACTAACTGACTGACTGAGACTGACTGACTGACTGCTTGACTCTCTGACTGGCTATTTCACTGACTGACTGAATGACCAAATGACTGACTGACACTGACTGACCGACTGCTTGACTACCTGACTGACTGCTTGACTGACTAACTGACTGGACAGGACTGACCGACTGACTGACTGACAGACTGACTGAATAAGGATGACTGACAGACTGACTGAATAAGGCTGACTGACTGACTGACTGACAGACTGACTGAATAAGGCTGACCGACTGACTGACTGCCTGACTGACTGACTGACTGAATGACTGATTGGCTGACTGACCGAGACTGACTGACTGAATGACTGAGACTGGACTGGACTGACTGACTGACTGACTGCTTTAGTGACTAACTGACTGCACAGGACTGACCGACTGACTGACTGACTGACTGCCTGACTGACTGACTGACTGAATGACTGACTGACTGAGACTAAATGACTGACTGCTTGACTGACTGGCTGAAGGACTAACTGACTGACTGAGTGACTGACTGACTGGACTGACTGACTGAGACTGAATGACTGAGTGCTTGACTGATTGACTGTCAGACTGACTGACTGACTTCGCAAAAGGGAAAAATAAAAAAAAAAAGAATTATAAAATTAGAAAAAAATATTTGCATTTAAGATTTCCTTTCCGGCCGGGACTCGAACCCAGTACCACGCGCTAGGAACCCACCGGTCTAGCCATTAGGCTATCGGAGCTCTGTCGATGGAAGTCTTAAATATAATAAAAACAAAAAATGCACCTTGGTAATTATTGATTCAAACACTTTGAAATTTACAGGTCGAATAATTAAACTGACTCAGAATTTTTCTCCCTACATAAATAATCAATATTCGCAAAAGAGAAAAATTAAAAAAAAAAGAAGAAGAAATTTCAAATTAGAAACTAAAAGTATACATTGAAGATTTTCGTTCAGGCTGGGACTCGAACCCAGGGCCACTCGCTTGGAAGCCTAACACTCTAGCCATTAGTCTATGGGAGCTCTGTCGGTGGGAGTTTTAAATATAATAAAAACAAAAAATGCACCTTGGTAATTGTTTATTTAAACACTTCGAAATCTTCGTGTCGAAAAATTAAACTGACTCAGAATTTTCTTCCCTACATAAATAATCAATAATTGCAAAGGAAAGAAATTGAAAAAAAAAAGAATTTTCAAATTAGAAAAGAAATAGATACATTGAAGATATTAGCTCCGGCTGGGACTCGAACGCAGGCCACTCGCTTGGAAGACCAGCGGTCTAGCCATTAGGCTATCGGAGTTCTATCGAGCGGAGTCTTACTGCCTGACTGATACTGCCTGACTGACAGACTGACTCACTGACTGACTAATACTGACTGACTGACTCACTGACTGACCGAGACTGACTGACTGAGACTGGACTGACTGACTGACTGACTGACTGACTGACTAACTGACTGACTGAGACTGACTGACTGACTGCTTGACTCTCTGACTGGCTATTTCACTGACTGACTGAATGACTAAATGACTGACTGACACTGACTGACTGACTGCTTGACTGACTAACTGACTGGACAGGACTGACCGACTGACTGACTGACAGACTGACTGAATAAGGATGACTGACAGACTGACTGAATAAGGCTGACTGACTGACTGACTGACAGACTGACTGAATAAGGCTGACCGACTGACTGACTGCCTGACTGACTGAATGACTGACTGACTGACTGAGTGACTGACTGACTGCTTTAGTGACTAACTGACTGCACAGGACTGACCGACTGACTGACTGACTGACTGCCTGACTGACTGACTGACTGAATGACGGACTGACTGAGACTAAATGACTGACTGCTTGACTGACTGGCTGAAGGACTAACTGACTGACTGAGTGACTGACTGACTGGACTGACTGACTGAGACTGAATGACTGAGTGCTTGACTGATTGACTGTTAGACTGACTGACTGACTTCGCAAAAGGGAAAAATAAAAAAAAAAGGATTATAAAATTAGAAAAAAATATTTGCATTTAAGATTTCCTTTCCGGCCGGGACTCGAACCCAGTACCACGCGCTAGGAACCCAACGGTCTAGCCATTAGGCTATCGGAGCTCTGTCGATGGAAGTCTTAAATATAATAAAAACAAAAAATGCACCTTGGTAATTATTGATTCAAACACTTTGAAATTTACAGGTCGAATAATTAAACTGACTCAGAATTTTTCTCCCTACATAAATAATCAATATTCGCAAAAGAGAAAAATTAAAAAAAAAAGAAGAAGAAATTTCAAATTAGAAACTGAAAGTATACATTGAAGATTTTCGTTCAGGCTGGGACTCGAACCCAGGGCCACTCGCTTGGAAGCCTAACACTCTAGCCATTAGTCTATGGGAGCTCTGTCGGTGGGAGTTTTAAATATAATAAAAACAAAAAATGCACCTTGGTAATTGTTTATTTAAACACTTTGAAATCTTCGTGTCGAAAAATTAAACTGACTCAGAATTTTCTTCCCTACATAAATAATCAATAATTGCAAAGGAAAGAAATTGAAAAAAAAAAGAATTTTCAAATTAGAAAAGAAATATATACATTGAAGATATTCGCTCCGGCTGGGACTCGAACCCAGGCCACTCGCTTGGAAGACCAGCGGTCTAGCCATTAGGCTATCGGAGTTCTATCGAGCGGAGTCTTACTGCCTGACTGATACTGCCTGACTGACAGACTGACTCACTGACTGACTGATACTGACTGACTGACTCACTGACTGACCGAGACTGACTGACTAACTGCCTGACTGACTGAGACTGGACTGACTGACTGACTGACTGACTGACTGACTAACTGACTGACTGAGACTGACTGACTGACTGCTTGACTCTCTGACTGGCTATTTCACTGACTGACTGAATGACTAAATGACTGACTGACACTGACTGACTGACTGCTTGACTGACTAACTGACTGGACAGGACTGACCGACTGACTGACTGACAGACTGACTGAATAAGGATGACTGACAGACTGACTGAATAAGGCTGACTGACTGACTGACTGACAGACTGACTGAATAAGGCTGACCGACTGACTGACTGCCTGACTGACTGACTGACTGAATGACTGACTGACTGACTGACCGAGACTGACTGACTGACTGACTGAGACTGGACTGGACTGACTGACTGACTGACTGACTGAGACTGACTGACTGCTTTAGTGACTAACTGACTGCACAGGACTGACCGACTGACTGACTGACTGACTGCCTGACTGACTGACTGACTGAATGACTGACTGACTGAGACTAAATGACTGACTGCT
The DNA here is from genome assembly GCF_026930045.1 of Uloborus diversus. Lineage (NCBI taxonomy): Eukaryota > Metazoa > Arthropoda > Arachnida > Araneae > Uloboridae > Uloborus > Uloborus diversus. Next base: position 98,690 of record NW_026558579.1, on the reverse strand, counting down.
TGACTGACTGGCTGAAGGACTAACTGACTGACTGAGTGACTGACTGACTGAGACTGAATGACTGAGTGCTTGACTGATTGACTGTCAGACTGACTGACTGACTTCGCAAAAGGGAAAAATAAAAAAAAAGAATTATAAAATTAGAAAAAAATATTTGCATTTAAGATTTCCTTTCCGGCCGGGACTCGAACCCAGTACCACGCGCTAGGAACCCAACGGTCTAGCCATTAGGCTATCGGAGCTCTGTCGATGGAAGTCTTAAATATAATAAAAACAAAAAATGCACCTTGGTAATTATTGATTCAAACACTTTGAAATTTACAGGTCGAATAATTAAACTGACTCAGAATTTTTCTCCCTACATAAATAATCAATATTCGCAAAAGAGAAAAATTAAAAAAAAAAGAAGAAGAAATTTCAAATTAGAAACTAAAAGTATACATTGAAGATTTTCGTTCAGGCTGGGACTCGAACCCAGGGCCACTCGCTTGGAAGCCTAACACTCTAGCCATTAGTCTATGGGAGCTCTGTCGGTGGGAGTTTTAAATATAATAAAAACAAAAAATGCACCTTGGTAATCGTTTATTTAAACACTTTGAAATCTTCGTGTCGCAAAATTAAACTGACTCAGAATTATCTTCCCTACATAAATAATCAAGAATTGCAAAGGAAAGAAATTGAAAAAAAAAAGAATTTTCAAATTAGAAAAGAAATATATACATTGAAGATATTCGCTCCGGCTGGGACTCGAACCCAGGCCACTCGCTTGGAAGACCAGCGGTCTAGCCATTAGGCTATCGGAGTTCTGTCGAGCGGAGTCTTACTGCCTGACTGATACTGCCTGACTGACAGACTGACTCACTGACTGACTGATACTGACTGACTGACTCACTGACTGACCGAGACTGACGGACTAACTGCCTGACTGACTGAGACTGGACTGACTGACTGACTGACTAACTGACTGACTGAGACTGACTGACTGACTGCTTGACTCTCTGACTGGCTATTTCACTGACTGACTGAATGACTAAATGACTGACTGACACTGACTGACTGACTGCTTGACTACCTGACTGACTGCTTGACTGACTAACTGACTGGACAGGACTGACCGACTGACTGACTGACAGACTGACTGAATAAGGATGACTGACAGACTGACTGAATAAGGCTGACTGACTGACTGACTGACAGACTGACTGACTGACTGACTGACAGACTGACTGACTGACTGACTGACAGACTGACTGAATAAGGATGACTGACAGACTGACTGAATAAGGCTGACCGACTGACTGACTGCCTGACTGACTGAATAAGGCTGACCGACTGACTGACTGCCTGACTGACTGACTGACTGAATGACTGACTGAATAAGACTAACCGACTGACTGACTGCCTGACTGACTGACTGACCGAGACTGACTGACTGACTGACTGAGACTGGACTGGACTGACTGACTGACTGACTGACTGAGACTGACTGACTGCTTTAGTGACTAATTGACTGCACAGGACTGACCGACTGACTGACTGACTGACTGACTGACTGACTGACTGAATGACTGACTGACTGAGACTAAATGACTGACTGCTTGACTGACTGGCTGAAGGACTAACTGACTGACTGAGTGACTGACTGACTGGACTGACTGACTGAGACTGAATGACTGAGTGCTTGACTGATTGACTGTCAGACTGACTGACTGACTTCGCAAAAGGGAAAAATAAAAAAAAAAGAATTATAAAATTAGAAAAAAATATTTGCATTTAAGATTTCCTTTCCGGCCGGGACTCGAACCCAGTACCACGCGCTAGGAACCCAACGGTCTAGCTATTAGGCTATCGGAGCTCTGTCGATGGAAGTCTTAAATATAATAAAAACAAAAAATGCACCTTGGTAATTATTGATTCAAACACTTTGAAATTTACAGGTCGAATAATTAAACTGACTCAGAATTTTTCTCCCTACATAAATAATCAATATTCGCAAAAGTGAAAAATTAAAAAAAAAAGAAGAAATTTCAAATTAGAAACTAAAAGTATACATTGAAGATTTTCGTTCAGGCTGGGACTCGAACCCAGGGCCACTCGCTTGGAAGCCTAACACTCTAGCCATTAGTCTATGGGAGCTCTGTCGGTGGGAGTTTTAAATATAATAAAAACAAAAAATGCACCTTGGTAATTGTTTATTTAAACACTTTGAAATCTTCGTGTCGCAAAATTAAACTGACTCAGAATTATCTTCCCTACATAAATAATCAATAATTGCAAAGGAAAGAAATTGAAAAAAAAAGAATTTTCAAATTAGAAAAGAAATATATACATTGAAGATATTCGCTCCGGCTGGGACTCGAACCCAGGCCAGTCGCTTGGAAGACCAGCGGTCTAGCCATTAGGCTATCGGAGTTCTGTCGAGCGGAGTCTTACTGCCTGACTGATACTGCCTGACTGACAGACTGACTCACTGACTGACTGATACTGACTGACTGATACTGACTGACTGACTCACTGACTGACCGAGACTGACGGACTAACTGCCTGACTGACTGAGACTGGACTGACTGACTGACTGACTGACTGACTGACTAACTGACTGACTGAGACTGACTGACTGACTGCTTGACTCTCTGACTGGCTATTTCACTGACTGACTGAATGACTAAATGACTGACTGACACTGACTGACTGACTGCTTGACTACCTGACTGACTGCTTGACTGACTAACTGACTGGACAGGACTGACCGACTGACTGACTGACAGACTGACTGAATAAGGATGACTGACAGACTGACTGAATAAGGCTGACTGACTGACTGACTGACAGACTGACTGACTGACTGACTGACAGACTGACTGACTGACTGACTGACTGACAGACTGACTGAATAAGGATGACTGACAGACTGACTGAATAAGGCTGACCGACTGACTGACTGCCTGACTGACTGAATAAGGCTGACCGACTGACTGACTGCCTGACTGACTGACTGACTGAATGACTGACTGACTGACTGACCGAGACTGACTGAATGACTGACTGACTGACTGACCGAGACTGACTGACTGACTGACTGAGACTGGACTGGACTGACTGACTGACTGACTGACTGACTGAGACTGACTGACTGCTTTAGTGACTAACTGACTGCACAGGACTGACCGACTGACTGACTGACTGACTGACTGAATGACTGACTGACTGAGACTAAATGACTGACTGCTTGACTGACTGGCTGAAGGACTAACTGACTGACTGAGTGACTGACTGACTGGACTGACTGACTGAGACTGAATGACTGAGTGCTTGACTGATTGACTGTCAGACTGACTGACTGACTTCGCAAAAGGGAAAAATAAAAAAAAAAGAATTATAAAATTAGAAAAAAATATTTGCATTTAAGATTTCCTTTCCGGCCGGGACTCGAACCCAGTACCACGCGCTAGGAACCCAACGGTCTAGCCATTAGGCTATCGGAGCTCTGTCGATGGAAGTCTTAAATATAATAAAAACAAAAAATGCACCTTGGTAATTATTGATTCAAACACTTTGAAATTTACAGGTCGAATAATTAAACTGACTCAGAATTTTTCTCCCTACATAAATAATCAATATTCGCAAAAGAGAAAAATTAAAAAAAAAAGAAGAAATTTGAAATTAGAAACTAAAAGTATACATTGAAGATTTTCGTTCAGGCTGGGACTCGAACCCAGGGCCACTCGCTTGGAAGCCTAACACTCTAGCCATTAGTCTATGGGAGCTCTGTCGGTGGGAGTTTTAAATATAATAAAAACAAAAAATGCACCTTGGTAATTGTTTATTTAAACACTTTGAAATCTTCGTGTCGAAAAATTAAACTGACTCAGAATTTTCTTCCCTACATAAATAATCAATAATTGCAAAGGAAAGAAATTGAAAAAAAAAAGAATTTTCAAATTAGAAAAGAAATATATACATTGAAGATATTCGCTCCGGCTGGGACTCGAACCCAGGCCACTTGCTTGGAAGACCAGCGGTCTAGCCATTAGGCTATCGGAGTTCTGTCGAGCGGAGTCTTACTGCCTGACTGATACTGCCTGACTGACAGACTGACTGACTGACTGACTGACTGACTGACTAACTGACTGACTGCTTGACTCTTTGACTGGCTATTTCACTGACTGACTGACTGACTAACTGACTGACTGAGACTGACTGACTGACTGCTTGACTCTCTGACTGGCTATTTCACTGACTGACTGAATGACCAAATGACTGACTGACACTGACTGACCGACTGCTTGACTACCTGACTGACTGCTTGACTGACTAACTGACTGGACAGGACTGACCGACTGACTGACTGACAGACTGACTGAATAAGGATGACTGACAGACTGACTGAATAAGGCTGACTGACTGACTGACTGACAGACTGACTGAATAAGGCTGACCGACTGACTGACTGCCTGACTGACTGACTGACTGAATGACTGATTGGCTGACTGACCGAGACTGACTGACTGAATGACTGAGACTGGACTGGACTGACTGACTGACTGACTGCTTTAGTGACTAACTGACTGCACAGGACTGACCGACTGACTGACTGACTGACTGCCTGACTGACTGACTGACTGAATGACTGACTGACTGAGACTAAATGACTGACTGCTTGACTGACTGGCTGAAGGACTAACTGACTGACTGAGTGACTGACTGACTGGACTGACTGACTGAGACTGAATGACTGAGTGCTTGACTGATTGACTGTCAGACTGACTGACTGACTTCGCAAAAGGGAAAAATAAAAAAAAAAAGAATTATAAAATTAGAAAAAAATATTTGCATTTAAGATTTCCTTTCCGGCCGGGACTCGAACCCAGTACCACGCGCTAGGAACCCACCGGTCTAGCCATTAGGCTATCGGAGCTCTGTCGATGGAAGTCTTAAATATAATAAAAACAAAAAATGCACCTTGGTAATTATTGATTCAAACACTTTGAAATTTACAGGTCGAATAATTAAACTGACTCAGAATTTTTCTCCCTACATAAATAATCAATATTCGCAAAAGAGAAAAATTAAAAAAAAAAGAAGAAGAAATTTCAAATTAGAAACTAAAAGTATACATTGAAGATTTTCGTTCAGGCTGGGACTCGAACCCAGGGCCACTCGCTTGGAAGCCTAACACTCTAGCCATTAGTCTATGGGAGCTCTGTCGGTGGGAGTTTTAAATATAATAAAAACAAAAAATGCACCTTGGTAATTGTTTATTTAAACACTTCGAAATCTTCGTGTCGAAAAATTAAACTGACTCAGAATTTTCTTCCCTACATAAATAATCAATAATTGCAAAGGAAAGAAATTGAAAAAAAAAAGAATTTTCAAATTAGAAAAGAAATAGATACATTGAAGATATTAGCTCCGGCTGGGACTCGAACGCAGGCCACTCGCTTGGAAGACCAGCGGTCTAGCCATTAGGCTATCGGAGTTCTATCGAGCGGAGTCTTACTGCCTGACTGATACTGCCTGACTGACAGACTGACTCACTGACTGACTAATACTGACTGACTGACTCACTGACTGACCGAGACTGACTGACTGAGACTGGACTGACTGACTGACTGACTGACTGACTGACTAACTGACTGACTGAGACTGACTGACTGACTGCTTGACTCTCTGACTGGCTATTTCACTGACTGACTGAATGACTAAATGACTGACTGACACTGACTGACTGACTGCTTGACTGACTAACTGACTGGACAGGACTGACCGACTGACTGACTGACAGACTGACTGAATAAGGATGACTGACAGACTGACTGAATAAGGCTGACTGACTGACTGACTGACAGACTGACTGAATAAGGCTGACCGACTGACTGACTGCCTGACTGACTGAATGACTGACTGACTGACTGAGTGACTGACTGACTGCTTTAGTGACTAACTGACTGCACAGGACTGACCGACTGACTGACTGACTGACTGCCTGACTGACTGACTGACTGAATGACGGACTGACTGAGACTAAATGACTGACTGCTTGACTGACTGGCTGAAGGACTAACTGACTGACTGAGTGACTGACTGACTGGACTGACTGACTGAGACTGAATGACTGAGTGCTTGACTGATTGACTGTTAGACTGACTGACTGACTTCGCAAAAGGGAAAAATAAAAAAAAAAGGATTATAAAATTAGAAAAAAATATTTGCATTTAAGATTTCCTTTCCGGCCGGGACTCGAACCCAGTACCACGCGCTAGGAACCCAACGGTCTAGCCATTAGGCTATCGGAGCTCTGTCGATGGAAGTCTTAAATATAATAAAAACAAAAAATGCACCTTGGTAATTATTGATTCAAACACTTTGAAATTTACAGGTCGAATAATTAAACTGACTCAGAATTTTTCTCCCTACATAAATAATCAATATTCGCAAAAGAGAAAAATTAAAAAAAAAAGAAGAAGAAATTTCAAATTAGAAACTGAAAGTATACATTGAAGATTTTCGTTCAGGCTGGGACTCGAACCCAGGGCCACTCGCTTGGAAGCCTAACACTCTAGCCATTAGTCTATGGGAGCTCTGTCGGTGGGAGTTTTAAATATAATAAAAACAAAAAATGCACCTTGGTAATTGTTTATTTAAACACTTCGAAATCTTCGTGTCGAAAAATTAAACTGACTCAGAATTTTCTTCCCTACATAAATAATCAATAATTGCAAAGGAAAGAAATTGAAAAAAAAAGAATTTTCAAATTAGAAAAGAAATAGATACATTGAAGATATTCGCTCCGGCTGGGACTCGAACCCAGGACACTCGCTTGGAAGACCAGCGGTCTAGCCATTAGGCTATCGGAGTTCTGTCGAGCGGAGTCTTACTGCCTGACTGATACTGCCTGACTGACAGACTGACTCACTGACTGACTGATACTGACTGACTGACTCACTGACTGACCGAGACTGACTGCCTAACTGCCTGACTGACTGAGACTGGACTGACTGACTGACTGACTGACTGACTGACTAACTGACTGACTGAGACTGACTGATTGACTGCTTGACTCTCTGACTGGCTATTTCACTGACTGACTGAATGACTAAATGACTGACTGACACTGACTGACTGACTGCTTGACTGACTAACTGACTGGACAGGACTGACCGACTGACTGACTGACAGGCTGACTGAATAAGGATGACTGACAGACTGACTGAATAAGGCTGACTGACTGACTGACTGACAGACTGACTGAATAAGGCTGACCGACTGACTGACTGCCTGACTGACTGACTGACTGAATGACTGACTGACTGTCTGACCGAGACTGACTGACTGACTGACTGAGACTGGACTGGACTGACTGACTGACTGACTGACTGAGACTGACTGACTGCTTGACTACCTGACTGACTGCTTTAGTGACTAACTGACTGGACAGGACTGACCGACTGACTGACTGACAGGCTGACTGAATAAGGATGACTGACAGACTGACTGAATAAGGCTGACTGACTGACTGACTGACAGACTGACTGAATAAGGCTGACCGACTGACTGACTGCCTGACTGACTGACTGACTGACTGACTGTCTGACCGAGACTGACTGACTGACTGACTGAGACTGGACTGGACTGACTGACTGACTGACTGACTGAGACTGACTGACTGCTTTAGTGACTAACTGACTGCACAGGACTGACCGACTGACTGACTGACTGACTGCCTGACTGACTGACTGACTGAATGACTGACTGACTGAGACTAAATGACTGACTGCTTGACTGACTGGCTGAAGGACTAACTGACTGACTGAGTGACTGACTGACTGGACTGACTGACTGAGACTGAATGACTGAGTGCTTGACTGATTGACTGTCAGACTGACTGACTGACTTCGCAAAAGGGAAAAATAAAAAAAAAAATAATTATCAAATTAGAAAAAAATATTTGCATTTAAGATTTCCTTTCCGGCCGGGACTCGAACCCAGTACCACGCGCTTGGAACCCAACGGTCTAGCCATTAGGCTATCGGAGCTCTGTCGATGGAAGTCTTAAATATAATAAAAACAAAAAATGCACCTTGGTAATTATTGATTCAAACACTTTGAAATTTACAGGTCGAATAATTAAACTGACTCAGAATTTTTCTCCCTACATAAATAATCAATATTCGCAAAAGAGAAAAATTAAAAAAAAAAGAAGAAATTTCAAATTAGAAACTAAAAGTATACATTGAAGATTTTCGTTCAGGCTGGGACTCGAACCCACTGCCACTCGCTTGGAAGCCTAACACTCTAGCCATTAGTCTATGGGAGCTCTGTCGGTGGGAGTTTTAAATATAATAAAAAAAAAATGCACCTTGGTAATTGTTTATTTAAACACTTTGAAATCTTCGTGTCGAAAAATTAAACTGACTCAGAATTTTCTTCCCTACATAAATAATCAATAATTGCAAACAAAAGAAATTGAAAAAAAAAGAATTTTCAAATTAGAAAAGAAATATATACATTGAAGATATTCGCTCCGGCTGGGACTCGAACCCAGGCCACTCGCTTGGAAGACCAGCGGTCTAGCCATTAGGCTATCGGAGTTCTGTCGAGCGGAGTCTTACTGCCTGACTGATACTGCCTGACTGACAGACTGACTCACTGACTGACTGATACTGACTGACTGACTCACTGACTGACCGAGACTGACTGCCTAACTGCCTGACTGACTGAGACTGGACTGACTGACTGACTGACTGACTGACTGACTAACTGACTGACTGAGACTGACTGATTGACTGCTTGACTCTCTGACTGGCTATTTCACTGACTGACTGAATGACTAAATGACTGACTGACACTGACTGACTGACTGCTTGACTGACTAACTGACTGGACAGGACTGACCGACTGACTGACTGACAGACTGACTGAATAAGGATGACTGACAGACTGACTGAATAAGGCTGACTGACTGACTGACTGACAGACTGAATGAATAAGGCTGACCGACTGACTGACTGCCTGACTGACTGACTGACTGAATGACTGACTGACTGACTGACCGAGACTGACTGACTGACTGACTGAGACTGGACTGGACTGACTGACTGACTGACTGACTGAGACTGGACTGGACTGACTGACTGACTGACTGACTGAGACTGACTGACTGCTTTAGTAACTAACTGACTGCACAGGACTGACCGACTGACTGACTGACTGCCTGACTGACTGACTGACTGAATGACTGACTGACTGAGACTAAATGACTGACTGCTTGACTGACTGACTGAAGGACTAACTGACTGACTGAGTGACTGACTGACTAACTGACTGACTGAGACTGACTGACTGACTGCTTGACTCTCTGACTGGCTATTTCACTGACTGACTGAATGACTAAATGACTGACTGACACTGATTGACTGACTGCTTGACTGCTTGACTGACTAACTGACTGGACATTACTGACCGACTGACTGACTGACAGACTGACTGAATAAGGATGACTGACAGACTGACTGAATAAGGCTGACTGACTGACTGACTGACAGACTGACTGAATAAGGCTGACCGACTGACTGACTGCCTGACTGACTGACTGACTGACTGAATGACTGACTGACTGACTGACCGAGACTGACTGACTGACTGACTGAGACTGGACTGGACTGACTGACTGACTGACTGACTGAGACTGACTGACTGCTTTAGTGACTAACTGACTGCACAGGACTGACCGACTGACTGACTGACTGCCTGACTGACTGACTGACTGAATGACTGACTGACTGAGACTAAATGACTGACTGCTTGACTGACTGGCTGAAGGACTAACTGACTGACTGAGTGACTGACTGACTGGACTGACTGACTGAGACTGAATGACTGAGTGCTTGACTGATTGACTGTCAGACTGACTGAATGACTTCGCAAAAGGGAAAAATAAAAAAAAAAGAATTATAAAATTAGAAAAAAATATTTGCATTTAAGATTTCCTTTCCGGCCGGCACTCGAACCCAGTACCACGCGCTAGGAACCCAACGGTCTAGCCATTAGGCTATCGTAGCTCTGTCGGTGGAAGTCTTAAATATAATAAAAACAAAAAATGCTCCTTGGTAATTATTGATTCAAACACTTTGAAATTTACAGGTCGAATAATTAAACTGACTCAGAATTTTTCTCCCTACATAAATAATCAATATTTGCAAAAGAGAAAAATTTAAAAAAAAGAAGAAATTTCAAATTAGAAACTAAAAGTATACATTGAAGATTTTCGTTCAGGCTGGGACTCGAACCCAGGGCCACTCGCTTGGAAGCCTAACACTCTAGCCATTAGTCTATGGGAGCTCTGTCGGTGGGAGTTTTAAATATAATAAAAACAAAAAATGCACCTTGGTAATTGTTTATTTAAACACTTTGAAATCTTCGTGTCGAAAAATTAAACTGACTCAGAATTTTCTTCCCTACATAAATAATCAATAATTGCAAAGGAAAGAAATTGAAAAAAAAAAGAATTTTCAAATTAGAAAAGAAATATATACATTGAAGATATTCGCTCCGGCTGGGACTCGAACCCAGGCCACTCGCTTGGAAGACCAGCGGTCTAGCCATTAGGCTATCGGAGTTCTATCGAGCGGAGTCTTACTGCCTGACTGATACTGCCTGACTGACAGACTGACTCACTGACTGACTGATACTGACTGACTGACTCACTGACTGACCGAGACTGACTGACTAACTGCCTGACTGACTGAGACTGGACTGACTGACTGACTGACTGACTGACTGACTAACTGACTGACTGAGACTGACTGACTGACTGCTTGACTCTCTGACTGGCTATTTCACTGACTGACTGAATGACTAAATGACTGACTGACACTGACTGACTGACTGCTTGACTGACTAACTGACTGGACAGGACTGACCGACTGACTGACTGACAGACTGACTGAATAAGGATGACTGACAGACTGACTGAATAAGGCTGACTGACTGACTGACTGACAGACTGACTGAATAAGGCTGACCGACTGACTGACTGCCTGACTGACTGACTGACTGAATGACTGACTGACTGACTGACCGAGACTGACTGACTGACTGACTGAGACTGGACTGGACTGACTGACTGACTGACTGACTGAGACTGACTGACTGCTTTAGTGACTAACTGACTGCACAGGACTGACCGACTGACTGACTGACTGACTGCCTGACTGACTGACTGACTGAATGACTGACTGACTGAGACTAAATGACTGACTGCTTGACTGACTGGCTGAAGGACTAACTGACTGACTGAGTGACTGACTGACTGAGACTGAATGACTGAGTGCTTGACTGATTGACTGTCAGACTGACTGACTGACTTCGCAAAAGGGAAAAATAAAAAAAAAGAATTATAAAATTAGAAAAAAATATTTGCATTTAAGATTTCCTTTCCGGCCGGGACTCGAACCCAGTACCACGCGCTAGGAACCCAACGGTCTAGCCATTAGGCTATCGGAGCTCTGTCGATGGAAGTCTTAAATATAATAAAAACAAAAAATGCACCTTGGTAATTATTGATTCAAACACTTTGAAATTTACAGGTCGAATAATTAAACTGACTCAGAATTTTTCTCCCTACATAAATAATCAATATTCGCAAAAGAGAAAAATTAAAAAAAAAAGAAGAAGAAATTTCAAATTAGAAACTAAAAGTATACATTGAAGATTTTCGTTCAGGCTGGGACTCGAACCCAGGGCCACTCGCTTGGAAGCCTAACACTCTAGCCATTAGTCTATGGGAGCTCTGTCGGTGGGAGTTTTAAATATAATAAAAACAAAAAATGCACCTTGGTAATCGTTTATTTAAACACTTTGAAATCTTCGTGTCGCAAAATTAAACTGACTCAGAATTATCTTCCCTACATAAATAATCAAGAATTGCAAAGGAAAGAAATTGAAAAAAAAAAGAATTTTCAAATTAGAAAAGAAATATATACATTGAAGATATTCGCTCCGGCTGGGACTCGAACCCAGGCCACTCGCTTGGAAGACCAGCGGTCTAGCCATTAGGCTATCGGAGTTCTGTCGAGCGGAGTCTTACTGCCTGACTGATACTGCCTGACTGACAGACTGACTCACTGACTGACTGATACTGACTGACTGACTCACTGACTGACCGAGACTGACGGACTAACTGCCTGACTGACTGAGACTGGACTGACTGACTGACTGACTAACTGACTGACTGAGACTGACTGACTGACTGCTTGACTCTCTGACTGGCTATTTCACTGACTGACTGAATGACTAAATGACTGACTGACACTGACTGACTGACTGCTTGACTACCTGACTGACTGCTTGACTGACTAACTGACTGGACAGGACTGACCGACTGACTGACTGACAGACTGACTGAATAAGGATGACTGACAGACTGACTGAATAAGGCTGACTGACTGACTGACTGACAGACTGACTGACTGACTGACTGACAGACTGACTGACTGACTGACTGACAGACTGACTGAATAAGGATGACTGACAGACTGACTGAATAAGGCTGACCGACTGACTGACTGCCTGACTGACTGAATAAGGCTGACCGACTGACTGACTGCCTGACTGACTGACTGACTGAATGACTGACTGAATAAGACTGACCGACTGACTGACTGCCTGACTGACTGACTGACCGAGACTGACTGACTGACTGACTGAGACTGGACTGGACTGACTGACTGACTGACTGACTGCTTTAGTGACTAATTGACTGCACAGGACTGACCGACTGACTGACTGACTGACTGACTGACTGACTGACTGAATGACTGACTGACTGAGACTAAATGACTGACTGCTTGACTGACTGGCTGAAGGACTAACTGACTGACTGAGTGACTGACTGACTGGACTGACTGACTGAGACTGAATGACTGAGTGCTTGACTGATTGACTGTCAGACTGACTGACTGACTTCGCAAAAGGGAAAAATAAAAAAAAAAGAATTATAAAATTAGAAAAAAATATTTGCATTTAAGATTTCCTTTCCGGCCGGGACTCGAACCAAGTACCACGCGCTAGGAACCCAACGGTCTAGCTATTAGGCTATCGGAGCTCTGTCGATGGAAGTCTTAAATATAATAAAAACAAAAAATGCACCTTGGTAATTATTGATTCAAACACTTTGAAATTTACAGGTCGAATAATTAAACTGACTCAGAATTTTTCTCCCTACATAAATAATCAATATTCGCAAAAGTGAAAAATTAAAAAAAAAAGAAGAAATTTCAAATTAGAAACTAAAAGTATACATTGAAGATTTTCGTTCAGGCTGGGACTCGAACCCAGGGCCACTCGCTTGGAAGCCTAACACTCTAGCCATTAGTCTATGGGAGCTCTGTCGGTGGGAGTTTTAAATATAATAAAAACAAAAAATGCACCTTGGTAATTGTTTATTTAAACACTTTGAAATCTTCGTGTCGCAAAATTAAACTGACTCAGAATTATCTTCCCTACATAAATAATCAATAATTGCAAAGGAAAGAAATTGAAAAAAAAAAGAATTTTCAAATTAGAAAAGAAATATATACATTGAAGATATTCGCTCCGGCTGGGACTCGAACCCAGGCCAGTCGCTTGGAAGACCAGCGGTCTAGCCATTAGGCTATCGGAGTTCTGTCGAGCGGAGTCTTACTGCCTGACTGATACTGCCTGACTGACAGACTGACTCACTGACTGACTGATACTGACTGACTGATACTGACTGACTGACTCACTGACTGACCGAGACTGACGGACTAACTGCCTGACTGACTGAGACTGGACTGACTGACTGACTGACTGACTGACTGACTAACTGACTGACTGAGACTGACTGACTGACTGCTTGACTCTCTGACTGGCTATTTCACTGACTGACTGAATGACTAAATGACTGACTGACACTGACTGACTGACTGCTTGACTACCTGACTGACTGCTTGACTGACTAACTGACTGGACAGGACTGACCGACTGACTGACTGACAGACTGACTGAATAAGGATGACTGACAGACTGACTGAATAAGGCTGACTGACTGACTGACTGACAGACTGACTGACTGACTGACTGACAGACTGACTGACTGACTGACTGACTGACAGACTGACTGAATAAGGATGACTGACAGACTGACTGAATAAGGCTGACCGACTGACTGACTGCCTGACTGACTGAATAAGGCTGACCGACTGACTGACTGACTGAATGACTGACTGACTGACTGACCGAGACTGACTGAATGACTGACTGACTGACTGACCGAGACTTTTCTCCGCACGCACCCCACCTCTTAGCCGTAGGCCTTAGGTTCCACCGCCCGGGGGGTCCGCGTAGCGGGCCCCCCGCACGGCTGAGTGCGGCAGACTGACCGAGACTGACTGACTGACTGACTGAGACTGGACTGGACTGACTGACTGACTGACTGACTGAGACTGACTGACTGCTTTAGTGACTAACTGACTGCACAGGACTGACCGACTGACTGACTGACTGACTGACTGAATGACTGACTGACTGAGACTAAATGACTGACTGCTTGACTGACTGGCTGAAGGACTAACTGACTGACTGAGTGACTGACTGACTGGACTGACTGACTGAGACTGAATGACTGAGTGCTTGACTGATTGACTGTCAGACTGACTGACTGACTTCGCAAAAGGGAAAAATAAAAAAAAAGAATTATAAAATTAGAAAAAAATATTTGCATTTAAGATTTCCTTTCCGGCCGGGACTCGAACCCAGTACCACGCGCTAGGAACCCAACGGTCTAGCCATTAGGCTATCGGAGCTCTGTCGATGGAAGTCTTAAATATAATAAAAACAAAAAATGCACCTTGGTAATTATTGATTCAAACACTTTGAAATTTACAGGTCGAATAATTAAACTGACTCAGAATTTTTCTCCCTACATAAATAATCAATATTCGCAAAAGAGAAAAATTAAAAAAAAAAGAAGAAATTTGAAATTAGAAACTAAAAGTATACATTGAAGATTTTCGTTCAGGCTGGGACTCGAACCCAGGGCCACTCGCTTGGAAGCCTAACACTCTAGCCATTAGTCTATGGGAGCTCTGTCGGTGGGAGTTTTAAATATAATAAAAACAAAAAATGCACCTTGGTAATTGTTTATTTAAACACTTTGAAATCTTCGTGTCGAAAAATTAAACTGACTCAGAATTTTCTTCCCTACATAAATAATCAATAATTGCAAAGGAAAGAAATTGAAAAAAAAAAAGAATTTTCAAATTAGAAAAGAAATATATACATTGAAGATATTCGCTCCGGCTGGGACTCGAACCCAGGCCACTTGCTTGGAAGACCAGCGGTCTAGCCATTAGGCTATCGGAGTTCTGTCGAGCGGAGTCTTACTGCCTGACTGATACTGCCTGACTGACAGACTGACTGACTGACTGACTGACTGACTGACTAACTGACTGACTGCTTGACTCTTTGACTGGCTATTTCACTGACTGACTGACTGACTAACTGACTGACTGAGACTGACTGACTGACTGCTTGACTCTCTGACTGGCTATTTCACTGACTGACTGAATGACCAAATGACTGACTGACACTGACTGACCGACTGCTTGACTACCTGACTGACTGCTTGACTGACTAACTGACTGGACAGGACTGACCGACTGACTGACTGACAGACTGACTGAATAAGGATGACTGACAGACTGACTGAATAAGGCTGACTGACTGACTGACTGACAGACTGACTGAATAAGGCTGACCGACTGACTGACTGCCTGACTGACTGACTGACTGAATGACTGATTGGCTGACTGACCGAGACTGACTGACTGAATGACTGAGACTGGACTGGACTGACTGACTGACTGACTGCTTTAGTGACTAACTGACTGCACAGGACTGACCGACTGACTGACTGACTGACTGCCTGACTGACTGACTGACTGAATGACTGACTGACTGAGACTAAATGACTGACTGCTTGACTGACTGGCTGAAGGACTAACTGACTGACTGAGTGACTGACTGACTGGACTGACTGACTGAGACTGAATGACTGAGTGCTTGACTGATTGACTGTCAGACTGACTGACTGACTTCGCAAAAGGGAAAAATAAAAAAAAAAAGAATTATAAAATTAGAAAAAAATATTTGCATTTAAGATTTCCTTTCCGGCCGGGACTCGAACCCAGTACCACGCGCTAGGAACCCACCGGTCTAGCCATTAGGCTATCGGAGCTCTGTCGATGGAAGTCTTAAATATAATAAAAACAAAAAATGCACCTTGGTAATTATTGATTCAAACACTTTGAAATTTATAGGTCGAATAATTAAACTGACTCAGAATTTTTCTCCCTACATAAATAATCAATATTCGCAAAAGAGAAAAATTAAAAAAAAAGAAGAAGAAATTTCAAATAAGAAACTAAAAGTATACATTGAAGATTTTCGTTCAGGCTGGGACTCGAACCCAGGGCCACTCGCTTGGAAGCCTAACACTCTAGCCATTAGTCTATGGGAGCTCTGTCGGTGGGAGTTTTAAATATAATAAAAACAAAAAATGCACCTTGGTAATTGTTTATTTAAACACTTCGAAATCTTCGTGTCGAAAAATTAAACTGACTCAGAATTTTCTTCCCTACATAAATAATCAATAATTGCAAAGGAAAGAAATTGAAAAAAAAAGAATTTTCAAATTAGAAAAGAAATAGATACATTGAAGATATTAGCTCCGGCTGGGACTCGAACGCAGGCCACTCGCTTGGAAGACCAGCGGTCTAGCCATTAGGCTATCGGAGTTCTATCGAGCGGAGTCTTACTGCCTGACTGATACTGCCTGACTGACAGACTGACTCACTGACTGACTAATACTGACTGACTGACTCACTGACTGACCGAGACTGACTGACTGAGACTGGACTGACTGACTGACTGACTGACTGACTGACTAACTGACTGACTGAGACTGACTGACTGACTGCTTGACTCTCTGACTGGCTATTTCACTGACTGACTGAATGACTAAATGACTGACTGACACTGACTGACTGACTGCTTGACTGACTAACTGACTGGACAGGACTGACCGACTGACTGACTGACAGACTGACTGAATAAGGATGACTGACAGACTGACTGAATAAGGCTGACTGACTGACTGACTGACAGACTGACTGAATAAGGCTGACCGACTGACTGACTGCCTGACTGACTGAATGACTGACTGACTGACTGAGTGACTGACTGACTGCTTTAGTGACTAACTGACTGCACAGGACTGACCGACTGACTGACTGACTGACTGCCTGACTGACTGACTGACTGAATGACTGACTGACTGAGACTAAATGACTGACTGCTTGACTGACTGGCTGAAGGACTAACTGACTGACTGAGTGACTGACTGACTGGACTGACTGACTGAGACTGAATGACTGAGTGCTTGACTGATTGACTGTTAGACTGACTGACTGACTTCGCAAAAGGGAAAAATAAAAAAAAAAGGATTATAAAATTAGAAAAAAATATTTGCATTTAAGATTTCCTTTCCGGCCGGGACTCGAACCCAGTACCACGCGCTAGGAACCCATCGGTCTAGCCATTAGGCTATCGGAGCTCTGTCGATGGAAGTCTTAAATATAATAAAAACAAAAAATGCACCTTGGTAATTATTGATTCAAACACTTTGAAATTTACAGGTCGAATAATTAAACTGACTCAGAATTTTTCTCCCTACATAAATAATCAATATTCGCAAAAGAGAAAAATTAAAAAAAAAAGAAGAAGAAATTTCAAATTAGAAACTAAAAGTATACATTGAAGATTTTCGTTCAGGCTGGGACTCGAACCCAGGGCCACTCGCTTGGAAGCCTAACACTCTAGCCATTAGTCTATGGGAGCTCTGTCGGTGGGAGTTTTAAATATAATAAAAACAAAAAATGCACCTTGGTAATTGTTTATTTAAACACTTCGAAATCTTCGTGTCGAAAAATTAAACTGACTCAGAATTTTCTTCCCTACATAAATAATCAATAATTGCAAAGGAAAGAAATTGAAAAAAAAAGAATTTTCAAATTAGAAAAGAAATAGATACATTGAAGATATTCGCTCCGGCTGGGACTCGAACCCAGGACACTCGCTTGGAAGACCAGCGGTCTAGCCATTAGGCTATCGGAGTTCTGTCGAGCGGAGTCTTACTGCCTGACTGATACTGCCTGACTGACAGACTGACTCACTGACTGACTGATACTGACTGACTGACTCACTGACTGACCGAGACTGACTGCCTAACTGCCTGACTGACTGAGACTGGACTGACTGACTGACTGACTGACTGACTGACTAACTGACTGACTGAGACTGACTGATTGACTGCTTGACTCTCTGACTGGCTATTTCACTGACTGACTGAATGACTAAATGACTGACTGACACTGACTGACTGACTGCTTGACTGACTAACTGACTGGACAGGACTGACCGACTGACTGACTGACAGGCTGACTGAATAAGGATGACTGACAGACTGACTGAATAAGGCTGACTGACTGACTGACTGACAGACTGACTGAATAAGGCTGACCGACTGACTGACTGCCTGACTGACTGACTGACTGAATGACTGACTGACTGTCTGACCGAGACTGACTGACTGACTGACTGAGACTGGACTGGACTGACTGACTGACTGACTGACTGAGACTGACTGACTGCTTGACTACCTGACTGACTGCTTTAGTGACTAACTGACTGGACAGGACTGACCGACTGACTGACTGACAGGCTGACTGAATAAGGATGACTGACAGACTGACTGAATAAGGCTGACTGACTGACTGACTGACAGACTGACTGAATAAGGCTGACCGACTGACTGACTGCCTGACTGACTGACTGACTGAATGACTGACTGACTGTCTGACCGAGACTGACTGACTGACTGACTGAGACTGGACTGGACTGACTGACTGACTGACTGACTGAGACTGACTGACTGCTTTAGTGACTAACTGACTGCACAGGACTGACCGACTGACTGACTGACTGACTGCCTGACTGACTGACTGACTGAATGACTGACTGACTGAGACTAAATGACTGACTGCTTGACTGACTGGCTGAAGGACTAACTGACTGACTGAGTGACTGACTGACTGGACTGACTGACTGAGACTGAATGACTGAGTGCTTGACTGATTGACTGTTAGACTGACTGACTGACTTCGCAAAAGGGAAAAATAAAAAAAAAAGGATTATAAAATTAGAAAAAAATATTTGCATTTAAGATTTCCTTTCCGGCCGGGACTCGAACCCAGTACCACGCGCTAGGAACCCATCGGTCTAGCCATTAGGCTATCGGAGCTCTGTCGATGGAAGTCTTAAATATAATAAAAACAAAAAATGCACCTTGGTAATTATTGATTCAAACACTTTGAAATTTACAGGTCGAATAATTAAACTGACTCAGAATTTTTCTCCCTACATAAATAATCAATATTCGCAAAAGAGAAAAATTAAAAAAAAAGAAGAAATTTCAAATTAGAAACTAAAAGTATACATTGAAGATTTTCGTTCAGGCTGGGACTCGAACCCACTGCCACTCGCTTGGAAGCCTAACACTCTAGCCATTAGTCTATGGGAGCTCTGTCGGTGGGAGTTTTAAATATAATAAAAAAAAAATGCACCTTGGTAATTGTTTATTTAAACACTTTGAAATCTTCGTGTCGAAAAATTAAACTGACTCAGAATTTTCTTCCCTACATAAATAATCAATAATTGCAAACAAAAGAAATTGAAAAAAAAAGAATTTTCAAATTAGAAAAGAAATATATACATTGAAGATATTCGCTCCGGCTGGGACTCGAACCCAGGCCCTTCGCTTGGAAGACCAGCGGTCTAGCCATTAGGCTATCGGAGTTCTGTCGAGCGGAGTCTTACTGCCTGACTGATACTGCCTGACTGACAGACTGACTCACTGACTGACTGATACTGACTGACTGACTCACTGACTGACCGAGACTGACTGCCTAACTGCCTGACTGACTGAGACTGGACTGACTGACTGACTGACTGACTGACTGACTAACTGACTGACTGAGACTGACTGATTGACTGCTTGACTCTCTGACTGGCTATTTCACTGACTGACTGAATGACTAAATGACTGACTGACACTGACTGACTGACTGCTTGACTGACTAACTGACTGGACAGGACTGACCGACTGACTGACTGACAGACTGACTGAATAAGGATGACTGACAGACTGACTGAATAAGGCTGACTGACTGACTGACTGACAGACTGACTGAATAAGGCTGACCGACTGACTGACTGCCTGACTGACTGACTGACTGAATGACTGACTGACTGACTGACCGAGACTGACTGACTGACTGACTGAGACTGGACTGGACTGACTGACTGACTGACTGACTGAGACTGGACTGGACTGACTGACTGACTGACTGACTGAGACTGACTGACTGCTTTAGTAACTAACTGACTGCACAGGACTGACCGACTGACTGACTGACTGCCTGACTGACTGACTGACTGAATGACTGACTGACTGAGACTAAATGACTGACTGCTTGACTGACTGACTGAAGGACTAACTGACTGACTGAGTGACTGACTGACTGGACTGACTGACTGAGACTGAATGACTGAGTGCTTGACTGATTGACTGTCAGACTGACTGACTGACTTCGCAAAAGGGAAAAATAAAAAAAAAAATGAATTATAAAATTAGAAAAAAATATTTGCATTTAAGATTTCCTTTCCGGCCGGGACTCGAACCCAGTACCACGCGCTAGGAACCCAACGGTCTAGCCATTAGGCTATCGGAGCTCTGTCGATGGAAGTCTTAAATATAATAAAAACAAAAAATGCACCTTGGTAATTATTGATTCAAACACTTTGAAATTTACAGGTCGAATAATTAAACTGATTTAGAATTTTTCTCCCTACATAAATAATCAATATTCGCAAAAGAGAAAAATTAAAAAAAAAGAAGAAGAAATTTCAAATTAGAAACTAAAAGTATACATTGAAGATTTTCGTTCAGGCTGGGACTCGAACCCAGGGCCACTCGCTTGGAAGCCTAACACTCTAGCCATTAGTCTATGGGAGCTCTGTCGGTGGGAGTTTTAAATATAATAAAAAAAAATGCACCTTGGTAATTGTTTATTTAAACACTTTGAAATCTTTGTGTCGAAAAATTAAACTGACTCAGAATTTTCTTCCCTTCATAAATAATCAATAATTGCAAACAAAAGAAATTGAAAAAAAAAGAATTTTCAAATTAGAAGAGAAATATATACATTGAAGATATTCGCTCCGGCAGGGACTCGAACCCAGGCCACTCGCTTGGAAGACCAGCGGTCTAGTAATTAGGCTATCGGAGTTCTGTCGAGCGGAGTCTTACTGCCTGACTGATACTGCCTGACTGACAGACTGACTCACTGACTGACTGATACTGACTGACTGACTCACTGACTGACCGAGACTGACTGCCTAACTGCCTGACTGACTGAGACTGGACTGACTGACTGACTGACTGACTGACTAACTGACTGACTGAGACTTACTGACTGACTGCTTGACTCTCTGACTGGCTATTTCACTGACTGACTGAATGACTAAATGACTGACTGACACTGACTGACTGACTGCTTGACTACCTGACTGACTGCTTGACTGACTAACTGACTGGACAGGACTGACCGACTGACTGACTGACAGACTGACTGAATAAGGATGACTGACAGACTGACTGAATAAGGCTGAATGACTGACTGACTGACAGACTGACTGAATAAGGCTGACCGACTGACTGACTGCCTGACTGACTGACTGACTGAATGACTGACTGACTGTCTGACCGAGACTGACTGACTGACTGACTGAGACTGGACTGGACTGACTGACTGACTGACTGACTGAGACTGACTGACTGCTTTAGTGACTAACTGACTGCACAGGACTGACCGACTGACTGACTGACTGACTGCCTGACTGACTGACTGACTGAATGACTGACTGACTGAGACTAAATGACTGACTGCTTGACTGACTGGCTGAAGGACTAACTGACTGACTGAGTGACTGACTGACTGGACTGACTGACTGAGACTGAATGACTGAGTGCTTTACTGTTTGACTGTCAGACTGACTGACTGACTTCGCAAAAGGGAAAAATAAAAAAAAATAATTATAAAATTAGAAAAAAATATTTGCATTTAAGATTTCCTTTCCGGCCGGGACACGAACCCAGTACCACGCGCTTGGAACCCAACGGTCTAGCCATTAGGCTATCGGAGCTCTGGCGATGGAAGTCTTAAATATAATAAAAACAAAAAATGCACCTTGGTAATTATTGATTCAAACACTTTGAAATTTACAGGTCGAATAATTAAACTGACTCAGAATTTTTCTCCCTACATAAATAATCAATATTCGCAAAGGAGAAAAATTAAAAAAAGAAGAAGAAATTTCAAATTAGAAACTAAAAGTATACATTGAAGATTTTCGTTCAGCCTGGGACTCGAACCCAGGGCCACTCGCTTGGAAGCCTAACACTCTAGCCATTAGTCTATGGGAGCTCTGTCGGTGGGAGTTTTAAATATAATAAAAACAAAAAATGCACCTTGGTAATTGTTTATTTAAACACTTTGAAATCTTCGTGTCGAAAAATTAAACTGACTCAGAATTTTCTTCCCTACATAAATAATCAATAATTGCAAAGGAAAGAAATTGAAAAAAAAAAGAATTTTCAAATTAGAAAAGAAATATATACATTGAAGATATTCGCTCCGGCTGGGACTCGAACCCAGGCCACTCGCTTGGAAGACCAGCGGTCTAGCCATTAGGCTATCGGAGTTCTGTCGAGCGGAGTCTTACTGCCTGACTGATACTGCCTGACTGACAGACTGACTCACTGACTGACTGATACTGACTGACTGACTCACTGACTGACCGAGACTGACTGACTAACTGCCTGACTGACTGAGACTGGACTGACTGACTGACTGACTGACTGACTGACTAATTGACTGACTGAGACTGACTGACTGACTGCTTGACTCTCTGACTGGCTATTTCACTGACTGACTGAATGACTAAATGACTGACTGACACTGACTGACTGACTGCTTGACTACCTGACTGACTGCTTGACTGACTAACTGACTGGACAGGACTGACCGACTGACTGACTGACAGACTGACTGAATAAGGATGACTGACAGACTGACTGAATAAGGCTGACTGACTGACAGACTGACTGAATAAGGATGACTGACAGACTGACTGAATAAGGCTGACTGACTGACTGACTGACAGACTGACTGAATAAGGCTGACCGACTGACTGACTGCCTGACTGACTGACTGACTGACTGACTGACTGACTGACTGACTGACCGAGACTGACTGACTGACTGACTGAGACTGGACTGGACTGACTGACTGACTGACTGACTGACTGAGACTGACTGACTGCTTTAGTGACTAACTGACTGCACAGGACTGACCGACTGACTGACTGACTGACTGACTGAATGACTGACTGACTGAGACTAAATGACTGACTGCTTGACTGACTGGCTGAAGGACTAACTGACTGACTGAGTGACTGACTGACTGGACTGACTGACTGAGACTGAATGACTGAGTGCTTGACTGATTGACTGTCAGACTGACTGACTGACTTCGCAAAAGGGAAAAATAAAAAAAAAAAAAGAATTATAAAATTAGAAAAAAATATTTGCATTTAAGATTTCCTTTCCGGCCGGGTTTCGAACCCAGTACCACGCGCTAGGACCCCAACGGTCTAGCCATTAGGCTATCGGAGCTCTGTCGATGGAAGTCTTAAATATAATAAAAACAAAAAATGCACCTTGGTAATTATTGATTCAAACACTTTGAAATTTACAGGTCGAATAATTAAACTGACTCAGAATTTTTCTCCCTACATAAATAATCAATATTCGCAAAAGAGAAAAATTTAAAAAAAAGAAGAAGAAATTTCAAATTAGAAACTAAAAGGATACATTGAAGATTTTCGTTCAGGCTGGGACTCGAACCCAGGGCCACTCGCTTGGAAGCCTAACACTCTAGCCATTAGTCTATGGGAGCTCTGTCGGTGGGAGTTTTAAATATAATAAAAACAAAAAATGCACCTTGGTAATTGTTTATTTAAACACTTTGAAATCTTCGTGTCGAAAAATTAAACTGACTCAGAATTTTCTTCCCTACATAAATAATCAATAATTGCAAAGGAAAGAAATTGAAAAAAAAAAGAATTTTCAAATTAGAAAAGAAATATATACATTGAAGATATTCGCTCCGGCTGGGACTCGAACCCAGGCCACTCGCTTGGAAGACCAGCGGTCTAGCCATTAGGCTATCGGAGTTCTGTCGAGCGGAGTCTTACTGCCTGAATGATACTGCCTGACTGACAGACTGACTCACTTACTGACTGATACTGACTGACTGACTCACTGCCTGACTGACTGAGACTGGACTGACTGACTGACTGACTGACTGACTGACTAACTGACTGACTGAGACTGACTGACTGACTGCTTGACTCTCTGACTGGCTATTTCACTGACTGACTGAATGACTAAATGACTGACTGACACTGACTGACTGACTGTATGACTACCTGACTGACTGCTTGACTGACTAACTGACTGGACAGGACTGACCGACTGACTGACTGACAGACTGACTGAATAAGGATGACTGACAGACTGACTGAATAAGGCTGACTGACTGACTGACTGACAGACTGACTGAATAAGGCTGACCGACTGACTGACTGCCTGACTGACTGACTGACTGAATGACTGACTGACTGACTGACCTTGACTGACTGACTGACTGACTGAGACTGGACTGGACTGACTGACTGACTGACTGACTGCTTTAGTGACTAACTGACTGCACAGGACTGACCGACTGACTGACTGACTGACTGCCTGACTGACTGACTGACTGAATGACTGACTGACTGAGACTAAATGACTGACTGCTTGACTGACTGGCTGAAGGACTAACTGACTGACTGAGTGACTGACTGACTGGACTGACTGACTGAGACTGAATGACTGAGTGCTTGACTGATTGACTGTCAGACTGACTGACTGACTTCGCAAAAGGGAAAAATAAAAAAAAAAATTATAAAAAAATATTTGCATATAAGATTTCCATTCCGGCCGGGACT
The DNA here is from genome assembly GCF_026930045.1 of Uloborus diversus. NCBI lineage: Eukaryota > Metazoa > Arthropoda > Arachnida > Araneae > Uloboridae > Uloborus > Uloborus diversus. The sequence continues at coordinate 73,439 of NW_026558579.1, read as the reverse complement.
CGAACCCAGTACCACGCGCTAGGAACCCAACGGTCTAGCCATTAGGCTATCGGAGCTCTGTCGATGGAAGTCTTAAATATAATAAAAACAAAAAATGCACCTTGGTAATTATTGATTCAAACACTTTGAAATTTACAGGTCGAATAATTAAACTGACTCAGAATTTTTCTCCCTACATAAATAATCAATATTCGCAAAAGAGAAAAATTAAAAAAAAAAGAAGAAGAAATTTCAAATTAGAAACTAAAAGTATACATTGAAGATATTCGTTCAGGCTGGGACTCGAACCCAGGGCCACTCGCTTGGAAGCCTAACACTCTAGCCATTAGTCTATGGGAGCTCTGTCGGTGGGAGTTTTAAATATAATAAAAACAAAAAATGCACCTTGGTAATTGTTTATTTAAACACTTTGAAATCTTCGTGTCGAAAAATTAAACTGACTCAGAATTTTCTTCCCTACATAAATAATCAATAATTGCAAAGGAAAAAAATTGAAAAAAAAAAGAATTTTCAAATTAGAAAAGAAATATATACATTGAAGATATTCCCTCCGGCTGGGACTCGAACCCAGGCCACTCGCTTGGAAGACCAGCGGTCTAGCCATTAGGCTATCGGAGTTCTGTCGAGCGGAGTCTTACTGCCTGACTGATACTGCCTGACTGACAGACTGACTCACTGACTGACTGATACTGGCTGACTGACTCACTGACTGACCGAGACTGACTGACTAACTGCCTGACTGACTGAGACTGGACTGACTGACTAACTGCCTGACTGACTGAGACTGGACTGACTGACTGACTGACTGACTGACTGACTAACTGACTGACTGAGACTGACTGACTGACTGCTTGACTCTCTGACTGGCTATTTCACTGACTGACTGAATGACTATATGACTGACTGACTGCTTGACTACCTTACTGACTGCTTGACTGACTAACTGACTGGACAGGACTGACCGACTGACTGACTGACAGACTGACTGAATAAGGATGACTGACAGACTGACTGAATAAGGCTGACTGACTGACTTACTGACAGACTGACTGAATAAGGATGACTGACTGACTGACTGAATGACTGACTGACTGACTTACTGACAGACTGACTGAATAAGGATGACTGACTGACTGACTGAATGACTGACTGACTGACTGACTGACTGACTGCTTTAGTGACTAACTGACTGCACAGGACTGACCGACTGACTGACTGCCTGACTGACTGACTGACTGAATGACTGACTGACTGAGACTAAATGACTGACTGCTTGACTGACTGGCTGAAGGACTAACTGACTGACTGAGTGACTGACTGACTGGACTGACTGACTGAGACTGAATGACTGAGTGCTTGACTGATTGACTGTCAGACTGACTGACTGACTTCGCAAAAGGGAAAAATAAAAAAAAAAAGAATTATAAAATTAGAAAAATATATTTGCATTTAAGATTTCCTTTCCGCCTGGGATTTGAACCCAGGGCGACACTCATGGAAGCCCAACGCTCTCGCCAATATACTATCGGATCTCTGTTGATCGGTGTCTTAATTATAATAAAAACAAAAAATGCACCTTAGTAATTATTGATCTAAAATCTTTGAAATCTAAAGGTCGAATGATTAAACTGACTCAGAATTTTCTTCCGTACATAAATAATCCATATTTGCAAAAGAAAGAAATTGAAAAAAAAAAGAATCTTCAAATTAGAAGAGAAATATATACATGGAAGATTTTCGTTCCGGCCGGGACTCAAACCCAGTACCACGCGCTTGGAACCCAACGGTCTAGCCATTAGGCTATCGGAGCTCTGTCGATGGAAGTCTTAAATATAATAAAAACAAAAAATGCACCTTGGTAATTATTGATTCAAACACTTTGAAATTTACAGGTCGAATAATTAAACTGACTCAGAATTTTTCTCCCTACATAAATAATCAATATTCGCAAAAGAGAAAAATTAAAAAAAAAAGAAGAAGAAATTTCAAATTAGAAACTAAAAGTATACATTGAAGATTTTCGTTCAGGCTGGGACTCGAACCCAGGGCCACTCGCTTGGAAGCCTAACACTCTAGCCATTAGTCTATGGGAGCTCTGTCGGTGGGAGTTTTAAATATAATAAAAACAAAAAATGCACCTTGGTAATTGTTTATTTAAACACTTTGAAATCTTCGTGTCGAAAAATTAAACTGACTCAGAATTTTCTTCCCTACATAAATAATCAATAATTGCAAAGGAAAGAAATTGAAAAAAAAAAGAATTTTCAAATTAGAAAAGAAATATATACATTGAAGATATTCGCTCCGGCTGGGACTCGAACCCAGGCCACTCGCTTGGAAGACCAGCGGTCTAGCCATTAGGCTATCGGAGTTCTGTCGAGCGGAGTCTTACTGCCTGACTGATACTGCCTGACTGACAGACTGACTCACTGACTGACTGATACTGACTGACTGACTCACTGACTGACCGAGACTGACTGACTAACTGCCTGACTGACTGAGACTGGACTGACTGACTGACTGACTGACTGACTGACTAATTGACTGACTGAGACTGACTGACTGACTGCTTGACTCTCTGACTGGCTATTTCACTGACTGACTGAATGACTAAATGACTGACTGACACTGACTGACTGACTGCTTGACTACCTGACTGACTGCTTGACTGACTAACTGACTGGACAGGACTGACTGACTGACTGACTGACAGACTGACTGAATAAGGATGACTGACAGACTGACTGAATAAGGCTGACTGACTGACAGACTGACTGAATAAGGATGACTGACAGACTGACTGAATAAGGCTGACTGACTGACTGACTGACAGACTGACTGAATAAGGCTGACCGACTGACTGACTGCCTGACTGACTGACTGACTGACTGACTGACTGACTGACTGACTGACCGAGACTGACTGACTGACTGACTGAGACTGGACTGGACTGACTGACTGACTGACTGACTGACTGAGACTGACTGACTGCTTTAGTGACTAACTGACTGCACAGGACTGACCGACTGACTGACTGACTGACTGACTGAATGACTGACTGACTGAGACTAAATGACTGACTGCTTGACTGACTGGCTGAAGGACTAACTGACTGACTGAGTGACTGACTGACTGGACTGACTGACTGAGACTGAATGACTGAGTGCTTGACTGATTGACTGTCAGACTGACTGACTGACTTCGCAAAAGGGAAAAATAAAAAAAAAAAAGAATTATAAAATTAGAAAAAAATATTTGCATTTAAGATTTCCTTTCCGGCCGGGTTTCGAACCCAGTACCACGCGCTAGGACCCCAACGGTCTAGCCATTAGGCTATCGGAGCTCTGTCGATGGAAGTCTTAAATATAATAAAAACAAAAAATGCACCTTGGTAATTATTGATTCAAACACTTTGAAATTTACAGGTCGAATAATTAAACTGACTCAGAATTTTTCTCCCTACATAAATAATCAATATTCGCAAAAGAGAAAAATTTAAAAAAAAGAAGAAGAAATTTCAAATTAGAAACTAAAAGGATACATTGAAGATTTTCGTTCAGGCTGGGACTCGAACCCAGGGCCACTCGCTTGGAAGCCTAACACTCTAGCCATTAGTCTATGGGAGCTCTGTCGGTGGGAGTTTTAAATATAATAAAAACAAAAAATGCACCTTGGTAATTGTTTATTTAAACACTTTGAAATCTTCGTGTCGAAAAATTAAACTGACTCAGAATTTTCTTCCCTACATAAATAATCAATAATTGCAAAGGAAAGAAATTGAAAAAAAAAAGAATTTTCAAATTAGAAAAGAAATATATACATTGAAGATATTCGCTCCGGCTGGGACTCGAACCCAGGCCACTCGCTTGGAAGACCAGCGGTCTAGCCATTAGGCTATCGGAGTTCTGTCGAGCGGAGTCTTACTGCCTGAATGATACTGCCTGACTGACAGACTGACTCACTTACTGACTGATACTGACTGACTGACTCACTGCCTGACTGACTGAGACTGGACTGACTGACTGACTGACTGACTGACTGACTAACTGACTGACTGAGACTGACTGACTGACTGCTTGACTCTCTGACTGGCTATTTCACTGACTGACTGAATGACTAAATGACTGACTGACACTGACTGACTGACTGTATGACTACCTGACTGACTGCTTGACTGACTAACTGACTGGACAGGACTGACCGACTGACTGACTGACAGACTGACTGAATAAGGATGACTGACAGACTGACTGAATAAGGCTGACTGACTGACTGACTGACAGACTGACTGAATAAGGCTGACCGACTGACTGACTGCCTGACTGACTGACTGACTGAATGACTGACTGACTGACTGACCTTGACTGACTGACTGACTGACTGAGACTGGACTGGACTGACTGACTGACTGACTGACTGCTTTAGTGACTAACTGACTGCACAGGACTGACCGACTGACTGACTGACTGACTGCCTGACTGACTGACTGACTGAATGACTGACTGACTGAGACTAAATGACTGACTGCTTGACTGACTGGCTGAAGGACTAACTGACTGACTGAGTGACTGACTGACTGGACTGACTGACTGAGACTGAATGACTGAGTGCTTGACTGATTGACTGTCAGACTGACTGACTGACTTCGCAAAAGGGAAAAATAAAAAAAAAAATTATAAAAAAATATTTGCATATAAGATTTCCATTCCGGCCGGGACTCGAACCCAGTACCACGCGCTAGGAACCCAACGGTCTAGCCATTAGGCTATCGGAGCTCTGTCGATGGAAGTCTTAAATATAATAAAAACAAAAAATGCACCTTGGTAATTATTGATTCAAACACTTTGAAATTTACAGGTCGAATAATTAAACTGACTCAGAATTTTTCTCCCTACATAAATAATCAATATTCGCAAAAGAGAAAAATTAAAAAAAAAAGAAGAAGAAATTTCAAATTAGAAACTAAAAGTATACATTGAAGATATTCGTTCAGGCTGGGACTCGAACCCAGGGCCACTCGCTTGGAAGCCTAACACTCTAGCCATTAGTCTATGGGAGCTCTGTCGGTGGGAGTTTTAAATATAATAAAAACAAAAAATGCACCTTGGTAATTGTTTATTTAAACACTTTGAAATCTTCGTGTCGAAAAATTAAACTGACTCAGAATTTTCTTCCCTACATAAATAATCAATAATTGCAAAGGAAAAAAATTGAAAAAAAAAAGAATTTTCAAATTAGAAAAGAAATATATACATTGAAGATATTCCCTCCGGCTGGGACTCGAACCCAGGCCACTCGCTTGGAAGACCAGCGGTCTAGCCATTAGGCTATCGGAGTTCTGTCGAGCGGAGTCTTACTGCCTGACTGATACTGCCTGACTGACAGACTGACTCACTGACTGACTGATACTGGCTGACTGACTCACTGACTGACCGAGACTGACTGACTAACTGCCTGACTGACTGAGACTGGACTGACTGACTAACTGCCTGACTGACTGAGACTGGACTGACTGACTGACTGACTGACTGACTGACTAACTGACTGACTGAGACTGACTGACTGACTGCTTGACTCTCTGACTGGCTATTTCACTGACTGACTGAATGACTATATGACTGACTGACTGCTTGACTACCTTACTGACTGCTTGACTGACTAACTGACTGGACAGGACTGACCGACTGACTGACTGACAGACTGACTGAATAAGGATGACTGACAGACTGACTGAATAAGGCTGACTGACTGACTTACTGACAGACTGACTGAATAAGGATGACTGACTGACTGACTGAATGACTGACTGACTGACTTACTGACAGACTGACTGAATAAGGATGACTGACTGACTGACTGAATGACTGACTGACTGACTGACTGACTGACTGCTTTAGTGACTAACTGACTGCACAGGACTGACCGACTGACTGACTGCCTGACTGACTGACTGACTGAATGACTGACTGACTGAGACTAAATGACTGACTGCTTGACTGACTGGCTGAAGGACTAACTGACTGACTGAGTGACTGACTGACTGGACTGACTGACTGAGACTGAATGACTGAGTGCTTGACTGATTGACTGTCAGACTGACTGACTGACTTCGCAAAAGGGAAAAATAAAAAAAAAAAGAATTATAAAATTAGAAAAATATATTTGCATTTAAGATTTCCTTTCCGCCTGGGATTTGAACCCAGGGCGACACTCATGGAAGCCCAACGCTCTCGCCAATATACTATCGGATCTCTGTTGATCGGTGTCTTAATTATAATAAAAACAAAAAATGCACCTTAGTAATTATTGATCTAAAATCTTTGAAATCTAAAGGTCGAATGATTAAACTGACTCAGAATTTTCTTCCGTACATAAATAATCCATATTTGCAAAAGAAAGAAATTGAAAAAAAAAAGAATCTTCAAATTAGAAGAGAAATATATACATGGAAGATTTTCGTTCCGGCCGGGACTCAAACCCAGTACCACGCGCTTGGAACCCAACGGTCTAGCCATTAGGCTATCGGAGCTCTGTCGATGGAAGTCTTAAATATAATAAAAACAAAAAATGCACCTTGGTAATTATTGATTCAAACACTTTGAAATTTACAGGTCGAATAATTAAACTGACTCAGAATTTTTCTCCCTACATAAATAATCAATATTCGCAAAAGAGAAAAATTAAAAAAAAAAGAAGAAGAAATTTCAAATTAGAAACTAAAAGTATACATTGAAGATTTTCGTTCAGGCTGGGACTCGAACCCAGGGCCACTCGCTTGGAAGCCTAACACTCTAGCCATTAGTCTATGGGAGCTCTGTCGGTGGGAGTTTTAAATATAATAAAAACAAAAAATGCACCTTGGTAATTGTTTATTTAAACACTTTGAAATCTTCGTGTCGAAAAATTAAACTGACTCAGAATTTTCTTCCCTACATAAATAATCAATAATTGCAAAGGAAAGAAATTGAAAAAAAAAAGAATTTTCAAATTAGAAAAGAAATATATACATTGAAGATATTCGCTCCGGCTGGGACTCGAACCCAGGCCACTCGCTTGGAAGACCAGCGGTCTAGCCATTAGGCTATCGGAGTTCTGTCGAGCGGAGTCTTACTGCCTGACTGATACTGCCTGACTGACAGACTGACTCACTGACTGACTGATACTGACTGACTGACTCACTGACTGACCGAGACTGACTGACTAACTGCCTGACTGACTGAGACTGGACTGACTGACTGACTGACTGACTGACTGACTAATTGACTGACTGAGACTGACTGACTGACTGCTTGACTCTCTGACTGGCTATTTCACTGACTGACTGAATGACTAAATGACTGACTGACACTGACTGACTGACTGCTTGACTACCTGACTGACTGCTTGACTGACTAACTGACTGGACAGGACTGACTGACTGACTGACTGACAGACTGACTGAATAAGGATGACTGACAGACTGACTGAATAAGGCTGACTGACTGACAGACTGACTGAATAAGGATGACTGACAGACTGACTGAATAAGGCTGACTGACTGACTGACTGACAGACTGACTGAATAAGGCTGACCGACTGACTGACTGCCTGACTGACTGACTGACTGACTGACTGACTGACTGACTGACTGACTGACTGACTGACCGAGACTGACTGACTGACTGACTGAGACTGGACTGGACTGACTGACTGACTGACTGACTGACTGAGACTGACTGACTGCTTTAGTGACTAACTGACTGCACAGGACTGACCGACTGACTGACTGACTGACTGACTGAATGACTGACTGACTGACTGAGACTAAATGACTGACTGCTTGACTGACTGGCTGAAGGACTAACTGACTGACTGAGTGACTGACTGACTGGACTGACTGACTGAGACTGAATGACTGAGTGCTTGACTGATTGACTGTCAGACTGACTGACTGACTTCGCAAAAGGGAAAAATAAAAAAAAAAAAGAATTATAAAATTAGAAAAAAATATTTGCATTTAAGATTTCCTTTCCGGCCGGGTTTTGAACCCAGTACCACGCGCTAGGACCCCAACGGTCTAGCCATTAGGCTATCGGAGCTCTGTCGATGGAAGTCTTAAATATAATAAAAACAAAAAATGCACCTTGGTAATTATTGATTCAAACACTTTGAAATTTACAGGTCGAATAATTAAACTGACTCAGAATTTTTCTCCCTACATAAATAATCAATATTCGCAAAAGAGAAAAATTTAAAAAAAAGAAGAAGAAATTTCAAATTAGAAACTAAAAGGATACATTGAAGATTTTCGTTCAGGCTGGGACTCGAACCCAGGGCCACTCGCTTGGAAGCCTAACACTCTAGCCATTAGTCTATGGGAGTTCTGTCGGTGGGAGTTTTAAATATAATAAAAACAAAAAATGCACCTTGGTAATTGTTTATTTAAACACTTTGAAATCTTCGTGTCGAAAAATTAAACTGACTCAGAATTTTCTTCCCTACATAAATAATCAATAATTGCAAAGGAAAGAAATTGAAAAAAAAAAGAATTTTCAAATTAGAAAAGAAATATATACATTGAAGATATTCGCTCCGGCTGGGACTCGAACCCAGGCCACTCGCTTGGAAGACCAGCGGTCTAGCCATTAGGCTATCGGAGTTCTGTCGAGCGGAGTCTTACTGCCTGAATGATACTGCCTGACTGACAGACTGACTCACTTACTGACTGATACTGACTGACTGACTCACTGCCTGACTGACTGAGACTGGACTGACTGACTGACTGACTGACTGACTGACTAACTGACTGACTGAGACTGACTGACTGACTGCTTGACTCTCTGACTGGCTATTTCACTGACTGACTGAATGACTAAATGACTGACTGACACTGACTGACTGACTGTATGACTACCTGACTGACTGCTTGACTGACTAACTGACTGGACAAGACTGACCGACTGACTGACTGACAGACTGACTGAATAAGGATGACTGACAGACTGACTGAATAAGGCTGACTGACTGACTGACTGACAGACTGACTGAATAAGGCTGACCGACTGACTGACTGCCTGACTGACTGACTGACTGAATGACTGACTGACTGACTGACCTTGACTGACTGACTGACTGACTGAGACTGGACTGGACTGACTGACTGACTGACTGACTGAGACTGACTGACTGCTTTAGTGACTAACTGACTGCACAGGACTGACCGACTGACTGACTGACTGACTGCCTGACTGACTGACTGACTGAATGACTGACTGACTGAGACTAAATGACTGACTGCTTGACTGACTGGCTGAAGGACTAACTGACTGACTGAGTGACTGACTGACTGGACTGACTGACTGAGACTGAATGACTGAGTGCTTGACTGATTGACTGTCAGACTGACTGACTGACTTCGCAAAAGGGAAAAATAAAAAAAAAATTATAAAAAAATATTTGCATTTAAGATTTCCATTCCGGCCGGGACTCGAACCCAGTACCACGCGCTAGGAACCCAACGGTCTAGCCATTAGGCTATCGGAGCTCTGTCGATGGAAGTCTTAAATATAATAAAAACAAAAAATGCACCTTGGTAATTATTGATTCAAACACTTTGAAATTTACAGGTCGAATAATTAAACTGACTCAGAATTTTTTTCCCTACATAAATAATCAATATTCGCAAAAGAGAAAAATTAAAAAAAAAAGAAGAAGAAATTTCAAATTAGAAACTAAAAGTATACATTGAAGATATTCGTTCAGGCTGGGACTCGAACCCAGGGCCACTCGCTTGGAAGCCTAACACTCTAGCCATTAGTCTATGGGAGCTCTGTCGGTGGGAGTTTTAAATATAATAAAAACAAAAAATGCACCTTGGTAATTGTTTATTTAAACACTTTGAAATCTTCGTGTCGAAAAATTAAACTGACTCAGAATTTTCTTCCCTACATAAATAATCAATAATTGCAAAGGAAAGAAATTGAAAAAAAAAGAATTTTCAAATTAGAAAAGAAATATATACATTGAAGATATTCGCTCCGGCTGGGACTCGAACCCAGGCCACTCGCTTGGAAGACCAGCGGTCTAGCCATTAGGCTATCGGAGCTCTGTCGTGCGGAGTCTTACTGCCTGACTGATACTGCCTGACTGACAGACTGGCTCACTGACTGACTGTTACTGACTGACTGACTCACTGACTGACCGAGACTGACTGACTAACTGCCTGACTGACTGAGACTGGACTGACTGACTGACTGACTGACTGACTGACTAACTGACTGACTGAGACTGACTGACTGACTGCTTGCCTCTCTGACTGGCTATTTCACTGACTGACTGAATGACTAAATGACTAACTGACACTGACTGACTGACTGCTTGACTACCTGACTGACTGCTTGACTGACTAACTGACTGGACAGGACTGACCGACTGACTGACTGACAGACTGACTGAATAAGGATGACTGACAGACTGACTGAATAAGGCTGACTGACTGACTGACTGACAGACTAACTGAATAAGGCTGACCGACTGACTGACTGCCTGACTGACTGACTGACTGAATGACTGACTGACTGACTGACCGAGACTGACTGACTGACTGACTGAGACTGGACTGGGCTGACTGACTGACTGACTGACTGAGACTGACTGACTGCTTTAGTGACTAACTGACTGCACAGGACTGACCGACTGACTGACTGACTGACTGCCTGACTGACTGACTGACTGAATGACTGACTGACTGAGACTAAATGACTGACTGCTTGACTGACTGGCTGAAGGACTAACTGACTGACTGAGTGACTGACTGACTGGACTGACTGACTGAGACTGAATGACTGAGTGCTTGACTGATTGACTTTCAGACTGACTGACTGACTTCGCAAAAGGGAAAAATAAAAAAAAGCATTATAAAATTAGAAAAAAATATTTGCATTTAAGATTTCCTTTCCGGCCGGGACTCGAACCCAGTACCACGCGCTAGGAACCCAACGGTCTAGCCATTAGTCTATGGGAGCTCTGTCGGTGGGAGTTTTAAATATAATAAAAACAAAAAATGCACCTTGGTAATTGTTTATTTAAACACTTTGAAATCTTCGTGTCGAAAAATTAAACTGACTCAGAATTTTCTTCCCTACATAAATAATCAATAATTGCAAAGGAAAAAAATTGAAAAAAAAAAGAATTTTCAAATTAGAAAAGAAATATATACATTGAAGATATTCCCTCCGGCTGGGACTCGAACCCAGGCCACTCGCTTGGAAGACCAGCGGTCTAGCCATTAGGCTATCGGAGTTCTGTCGAGCGGAGTCTTACTGCCTGACTGATACTGCCTGACTGACAGACTGACTCACTGACTGACTGATACTGGCTGACTGACTCACTGACTGACCGAGACTGACTGACTAACTGCCTGACTGACTGAGACTGGACTGACTGACTAACTGCCTGACTGACTGAGACTGGACTGACTGACTGACTGACTGACTGACTGACTAACTGACTGACTGAGACTGACTGACTGACTGCTTGACTCTCTGACTGGCTATTTCACTGACTGACTGAATGACTATATGACTGACTGACTGCTTGACTACCTTACTGACTGCTTGACTGACTAACTGACTGGACAGGACTGACCGACTGACTGACTGACAGACTGACTGAATAAGGATGACTGACAGACTGACTGAATAAGGCTGACTGACTGACTTACTGACAGACTGACTGAATAAGGATGACTGACTGACTGACTGAATAAGGATGACTGACTGACTGACTGAATGACTGACTGACTGACTGACTGACTGACTGCTTTAGTGACTAACTGACTGCACAGGACTGACCGACTGACTGACTGACTGACTGCCTGACTGACTGACTGACTGACTGACTGACTGCCTGACTGACTGACTGACTGAATGACTGACTGACTGAGACTAAATGACTGACTGCTTGACTGACTGGCTGAAGGACTAACTGACTGACTGAGTGACTGACTGACTGGACTGACTGACTGAGACTGAATGACTGAGTGCTTGACTGATTGACTGTCAGACTGACTGACTGACTTCGCAAAAGGGAAAAATAAAAAAAAAAAGAATTATAAAATTAGAAAAATATATTTGCATTTAAGATTTCCTTTCCGCCTGGGATTTGAACCCAGGGCGACACTCATGGAAGCCCAACGCTCTCGCCAATATACTATCGGATCTCTGTTGATCGGTGTCTTAATTATAATAAAAACAAAAAATGCACCTTAGTAATTATTGATCTAAAATCTTTGAAATCTAAAGGTCGAATGATTAAACTGACTCAGAATTTTCTTCCGTACATAAATAATCCATATTTGCAAAAGAAAGAAATTGAAAAAAAAAAGAATCTTCAAATTAGAAGAGAAATATATACATGGAAGATTTTCGTTCCGGCCGGGACTCAAACCCAGTACCACGCGCTTGGAACCCAACGGTCTAGCCATTAGGCTATCGGAGCTCTGTCGATGGAAGTCTTAAATATAATAAAAACAAAAAATGCACCTTGGTAATTATTGATTCAAACACTTTGAAATTTACAGGTCGAATAATTAAACTGACTCAGAATTTTTCTCCCTACATAAATAATCAATATTCGCAAAAGAGAAAAATTAAAAAAAAAAGAAGAAGAAATTTCAAATTAGAAACTAAAAGTATACATTGAAGATTTTCGTTCAGGCTGGGACTCGAACCCAGGGCCACTCGCTTGGAAGCCTAACACTCTAGCCATTAGTCTATGGGAGCTCTGTCGGTGGGAGTTTTAAATATAATAAAAACAAAAAATGCACCTTGGTAATTGTTTATTTAAACACTTTGAAATCTTCGTGTCGAAAAATTAAACTGACTCAGAATTTTCTTCCCTACATAAATAATCAATAATTGCAAAGGAAAGAAATTGAAAAAAAAAAGAATTTTCAAATTAGAAAAGAAATATATACATTGAAGATATTCGCTCCGGCTGGGACTCGAACCCAGGCCACTCGCTTGGAAGACCAGCGGTCTAGCCATTAGGCTATCGGAGTTCTGTCGAGCGGAGTCTTACTGCCTGACTGATACTGCCTGACTGACAGACTGACTCACTGACTGACTGATACTGACTGACTGACTCACTGACTGACCGAGACTGACTGACTAACTGCCTGACTGACTGAGACTGGACTGACTGACTGACTGACTGACTGACTGACTAATTGACTGACTGAGACTGACTGACTGACTGCTTGACTCTCTGACTGGCTATTTCACTGACTGACTGAATGACTAAATGACTGACTGACACTGACTGACTGACTGCTTGACTACCTGACTGACTGCTTGACTGACTAACTGACTGGACAGGACTGACTGACTGACTGACTGACAGACTGACTGAATAAGGATGACTGACAGACTGACTGAATAAGGCTGACTGACTGACAGACTGACTGAATAAGGATGACTGACAGACTGACTGAATAAGGCTGACTGACTGACTGACTGACAGACTGACTGAATAAGGCTGACCGACTGACTGACTGCCTGACTGACTGACTGACTGACTGACTGACTGACTGACTGACTGACTGACTGACTGACCGAGACTGACTGACTGACTGACTGAGACTGGACTGGACTGACTGACTGACTGACTGACTGACTGAGACTGACTGACTGCTTTAGTGACTAACTGACTGCACAGGACTGACCGACTGACTGACTGACTGACTGACTGAATGACTGACTGACTGACTGAGACTAAATGACTGACTGCTTGACTGACTGGCTGAAGGACTAACTGACTGACTGAGTGACTGACTGACTGGACTGACTGACTGAGACTGAATGACTGAGTGCTTGACTGATTGACTGTCAGACTGACTGACTGACTTCGCAAAAGGGAAAAATAAAAAAAAAAAGAATTATAAAATTAGAAAAAAATATTTGCATTTAAGATTTCCTTTCCGGCCGGGTTTTGAACCCAGTACCACGCGCTAGGACCCCAACGGTCTAGCCATTAGGCTATCGGAGCTCTGTCGATGGAAGTCTTAAATATAATAAAAACAAAAAATGCACCTTGGTAATTATTGATTCAAACACTTTGAAATTTACAGGTCGAATAATTAAACTGACTCAGAATTTTTCTCCCTACATAAATAATCAATATTCGCAAAAGAGAAAAATTTAAAAAAAAGAAGAAGAAATTTCAAATTAGAAACTAAAAGGATACATTGAAGATTTTCGTTCAGGCTGGGACTCGAACCCAGGGCCACTCGCTTGGAAGCCTAACACTCTAGCCATTAGTCTATGGGAGTTCTGTCGGTGGGAGTTTTAAATATAATAAAAACAAAAAATGCACCTTGGTAATTGTTTATTTAAACACTTTGAAATCTTCGTGTCGAAAAATTAAACTGACTCAGAATTTTCTTCCCTACATAAATAATCAATAATTGCAAAGGAAAGAAATTGAAAAAAAAAAGAATTTTCAAATTAGAAAAGAAATATATACATTGAAGATATTCGCTCCGGCTGGGACTCGAACCCAGGCCACTCGCTTGGAAGACCAGCGGTCTAGCCATTAGGCTATCGGAGTTCTGTCGAGCGGAGTCTTACTGCCTGACTGATACTGCCTGACTGACAGACTGACTCACTGACTGACTGATACTGACTGACTGACTCACTGACTGACCGAGACTGACTGACTAACTGCCTGACTGACTGAGACTGGACTGACTGACTGACTGACTGACTGACTGACTAATTGACTGACTGAGACTGACTGACTGACTGCTTGACTCTCTGACTGGCTATTTCACTGACTGACTGAATGACTAAATGACTGACTGACACTGACTGACTGACTGCTTGACTACCTGACTGACTGCTTGACTGACTAACTGACTGGACAGGACTGACTGACTGACTGACTGACAGACTGACTGAATAAGGATGACTGACAGACTGACTGAATAAGGCTGACTGACTGACAGACTGACTGAATAAGGATGACTGACAGACTGACTGAATAAGGCTGACTGACTGACTGACTGACAGACTGACTGAATAAGGCTGACCGACTGACTGACTGCCTGACTGACTGACTGACTGACTGACTGACTGACTGACTGACTGACTGACTGACTGACCGAGACTGACTGACTGACTGACTGAGACTGGACTGGACTGACTGACTGACTGACTGACTGACTGAGACTGACTGACTGCTTTAGTGACTAACTGACTGCACAGGACTGACCGACTGACTGACTGACTGACTGACTGAATGACTGACTGACTGACTGAGACTAAATGACTGACTGCTTGACTGACTGGCTGAAGGACTAACTGACTGACTGAGTGACTGACTGACTGGACTGACTGACTGAGACTGAATGACTGAGTGCTTGACTGATTGACTGTCAGACTGACTGACTGACTTCGCAAAAGGGAAAAATAAAAAAAAAAAAAGAATTATAAAATTAGAAAAAAATATTTGCATTTAAGATTTCCTTTCCGGCCGGGTTTTGAACCCAGTACCACGCGCTAGGACCCCAACGGTCTAGCCATTAGGCTATCGGAGCTCTGTCGATGGAAGTCTTAAATATAATAAAAACAAAAAATGCACCTTGGTAATTATTGATTCAAACACTTTGAAATTTACAGGTCGAATAATTAAACTGACTCAGAATTTTTCTCCCTACATAAATAATCAATATTCGCAAAAGAGAAAAATTTAAAAAAAAGAAGAAGAAATTTCAAATTAGAAACTAAAAGGATACATTGAAGATTTTCGTTCAGGCTGGGACTCGAACCCAGGGCCACTCGCTTGGAAGCCTAACACTCTAGCCATTAGTCTATGGGAGTTCTGTCGGTGGGAGTTTTAAATATAATAAAAACAAAAAATGCACCTTGGTAATTGTTTATTTAAACACTTTGAAATCTTCGTGTCGAAAAATTAAACTGACTCAGAATTTTCTTCCCTACATAAATAATCAATAATTGCAAAGGAAAGAAATTGAAAAAAAAAAGAATTTTCAAATTAGAAAAGAAATATATACATTGAAGATATTCGCTCCGGCTGGGACTCGAACCCAGGCCACTCGCTTGGAAGACCAGCGGTCTAGCCATTAGGCTATCGGAGTTCTGTCGAGCGGAGTCTTACTGCCTGAATGATACTGCCTGACTGACAGACTGACTCACTTACTGACTGATACTGACTGACTGACTCACTGCCTGACTGACTGAGACTGGACTGACTGACTGACTGACTGACTGACTGACTAACTGACTGACTGAGACTGACTGACTGACTGCTTGACTCTCTGACTGGCTATTTCACTGACTGACTGAATGACTAAATGACTGACTGACACTGACTGACTGACTGTATGACTACCTGACTGACTGCTTGACTGACTAACTGACTGGACAGGACTGACCGACTGACTGACTGACAGACTGACTGAATAAGGATGACTGACAGACTGACTGAATAAGGCTGACTGACTGACTGACTGACAGACTGACTGAATAAGGCTGACCGACTGACTGACTGCCTGACTGACTGACTGACTGAATGACTGACTGACTGACTGACCTTGACTGACTGACTGACTGACTGAGACTGGACTGGACTGACTGACTGACTGACTGACTGAGACTGACTGACTGCTTTAGTGACTAACTGACTGCACAGGACTGACCGACTGACTGACTGACTGACTGCCTGACTGACTGACTGACTGAATGACTGACTGACTGAGACTAAATGACTGACTGCTTGACTGACTGGCTGAAGGACTAACTGACTGACTGAGTGACTGACTGACTGGACTGACTGACTGAGACTGAATGACTGAGTGCTTGACTGATTGACTGTCAGACTGACTGACTGACTTCGCAAAAGGGAAAAATAAAAAAAAAATTATAAAAAAATATTTGCATTTAAGATTTCCATTCCGGCCGGGACTCGAACCCAGTACCACGCGCTAGGAACCCAACGGTCTAGCCATTAGGCTATCGGAGCTCTGTCGATGGAAGTCTTAAATATAATAAAAACAAAAAATGCACCTTGGTAATTATTGATTCAAACACTTTGAAATTTACAGGTCGAATAATTAAACTGACTCAGAATTTTTTTCCCTACATAAATAATCAATATTCGCAAAAGAGAAAAATTAAAAAAAAAGAAGAAGAAATTTCAAATTAGAAACTAAAAGTATACATTGAAGATATTCGTTCAGGCTGGGACTCGAACCCAGGGCCACTCGCTTGGAAGCCTAACACTCTAGCCATTAGTCTATGGGAGCTCTGTCGGTGGGAGTTTTAAATATAATAAAAACAAAAAATGCACCTTGGTAATTGTTTATTTAAACACTTTGAAATCTTCGTGTCGAAAAATTAAACTGACTCAGAATTTTCTTCCCTACATAAATAATCAATAATTGCAAAGGAAAGAAATTGAAAAAAAAAAGAATTTTCAAATTAGAAAAGAAACATATACATTGAAGATATTCGCTCCGGCTGGGACTCGAACCCAGGCCACTCGCTTGGAAGACCAGCGGTCTAGCCATTAGGCTATCGGAGCTCTGTCGTGCGGAGTCTTACTGCCTGACTGATACTGCCTGACTGACAGACTGGCTCACTGACTGACTGTTACTGACTGACTGACTCACTGACTGACCGAGACTGACTGACTAACTGCCTGACTGACTGAGACTGGACTGACTGACTGACTGACTGACTGACTGACTAACTGACTGACTGAGACTGACTGACTGACTGCTTGCCTCTCTGACTGGCTATTTCACTGACTGACTGAATGACTAAATGACTAACTGACACTGACTGACTGACTGCTTGACTACCTGACTGACTGCTTGACTGACTAACTGACTGGACAGGACTGACCGACTGACTGACTGACAGACTGACTGAATAAGGATGACTGACAGACTGACTGAATAAGGCTGACTGACTGACTGACTGACAGACTAACTGAATAAGGCTGACCGACTGACTGACTGCCTGACTGACTGACTGACTGAATGACTGACTGACTGACTGACCGAGACTGACTGACTGACTGACTGAGACTGGACTGGGCTGACTGACTGACTGACTGACTGAGACTGACTGACTGCTTTAGTGACTAACTGACTGCACAGGACTGACCGACTGACTGACTGACTGACTGCCTGACTGACTGACTGACTGAATGACTGACTGACTGAGACTAAATGACTGACTGCTTGACTGACTGGCTGAAGGACTAACTGACTGACTGAGTGACTGACTGACTGGACTGACTGACTGAGACTGAATGACTGAGTGCTTGACTGATTGACTTTCAGACTGACTGACTGACTTCGCAAAAGGGAAAAATAAAAAAAAGCATTATAAAATTAGAAAAAAATATTTGCATTTAAGATTTCCTTTCCGGCCGGGACTCGAACCCAGTACCACGCGCTAGGAACCCAACGGTCTAGCCATTAGGCTATCGGAGCTCTGTCGATGGAAGTCTTAAATATATTAAAAACAAAAAATGCACCTTGGTAATTATTGATTCAAACACTTTGAAATTTACAGGTCGAATAATTAAACTGACTCAGAATTTTTCTCCCTACATAAATAATCAATATTCGCAAAAGAGAAAAATTAAAAAAAAAAGAAGAAGAAATTTCAAATTAGAAACTAAAAGTATACATTGAAGATATTCGTTCAGGCTGGGACTCGAACCCAGGGCCACTCGCTTGGAAGCCTAACACTCTAGCCATTAGTCTATGGGAGCTCTGTCGGTGGGAGTTTTAAATATAATAAAAACAAAAAATGCACCTTGGTAATTGTTTATTTAAACACTTTGAAATTTTCGTGTCGAAAAATTAAACTGACTCAGAATTTTCTTCCCTACATAAATAATCAATAATTGCAAAGGAAAGAAATTGAAAAAAAAAGAATTTTCAAATTAGAAAAGAAATATATACATTGAAGATATTCGCTCCGGCTGGGACTCGAACCCAGGCCACTCGCTTGGAAGACCAGCGGTCTAGCCATTAGGCTATCGGAGCTCTGTCGAGCGGAGTCTTACTGCCTGACTGATACTGCCTGACTGACAGACTGGCTCACTGACTGACTGTTACTGACTGACTGACTCACTGACTGACCGAGACTGACTGACTAACTGCCTGACTGACTGAGACTGGACTGACTGACTGACTGACTGACTGACTGACTAACTGACTGACTGAGACTGACTGACTGACTGCTTGCCTCTCTGACTGGCTATTTCACTGACTGACTGAATGACTAAATGACTAACTGACACTGACTGACTGACTGCTTGACTACCTGACTGACTGCTTGACTGACTAACTGACTGGACAGGACTGACCGACTGACTGACTGACAGACTGACTGAATAAGGATGACTGACAGACTGACTGAATAAGGCTGACTGACTGACTGACTGACAGACTAACTGAATAAGGCTGACCGACTGACTGACTGCCTGACTGACTGACTGACTGAATGACTGACTGACTGACTGACCGAGACTGACTGACTGACTGACTGAGACTGGACTGGGCTGACTGACTGACTGACTGACTGAGACTGACTGACTGCTTTAGTGACTAACTGACTGCACAGGACTGACCGACTGACTGACTGACTGACTGCCTGACTGACTGACTGACTGAATGACTGACTGACTGAGACTAAATGACTGACTGCTTGACTGACTGGCTGAAGGACTAACTGACTGACTGAGTGACTGACTGACTGGACTGACTGACTGAGACTGAATGACTGAGTGCTTGACTGATTGACTGTCAGACTGACTGACTGACTTCGCAAAAGGGAAAAATAAAAAAAAGCATTATAAAATTAGAAAAAAATATTTGCATTTAAGATTTCCTTTCCGGCCGGGACTCGAACCCAGTACTACGCGCTAGGAACCCAACGGTCTAGCCATTAGGCTATCGGAGCTCTGTCGATGGAAGTCTTAAATATATTAAAAACAAAAAATGCACCTTGGTAATTATTGATTCAAACACTTTGAAATTTACAGGTCGAATAATTAAACTGACTCAGAATTTTTCTCCCTACATAAATAATCAATGTTCGCAAAAGAGAAAAATTAAAAAAAAAAGAAGAAGAAATTTCAAATTAGAAACTAAAAGTATACATTGAAGATTTTCGTTCAGGCTGGGACTCGAACCCAGGGCCACTCGCTTGGAAGCCTGACAATCTAGCCATTAGTCTATGGGAGCTCTGTCGGTGGGAGTTTTAAATATAATAAAAACAAAAAATGCATCTTGGTAATTGTTTATTTAAACACTTTGAAATCTTCGTGTCGAAAAATTAAACTGACTCAGAATTTTCTTCCCTACATAAATAATCAATAATTGCAAAGGAAAGAAATTGAAAAAAAAAGAATTTTCAAATTACAAAAGAAATATATACATTGAAGATATTCGCTCCGGCTGGGACTCGAACCCAGGCCACTCGCTTGGAAGACCAGCGGTCTAGCCATTAGGCGATCGGAGTTCTGTCGAGCGGAGTCTTACTGCCTGACTCATACTGCCTGACTGACAGACTGACTCACTGACTGACTGATACTGACTGACTGACTCACTGACTGACCGAGACTGACTGACTAACTGCCTGACTGACTGAGACTGGACTGACTGACTGACTGACTGACTGACTGACTAACTGACTGACTGAGACTGACTGACTGACTGCTTGACTCTCTGACTGGCTATTTCACTGACTGACTGAATGACTAAATGACTGACTGACACTGACTGACTGACTGCTTGACTACCTGACTGACTGCTTGACTGACTAACTGACTGGACAGGACTGACCGACTGACTGACTGACAGACTGACTGAATAAGGATGACTGACAGACTGACTGAATAAGGCTGACTGACTGACTGACTGACAGACTGACTGAATAAGGATGACTGACAGACTGACTGAATAAAGCTGACTGACTGACTGACTGACAGACTGACTGAATAAGGATGACTGACAGACTGACTGAATAAGGCTGACTGACTGACTGACTGACAGACTGACTGAATAAGGCTGACCGAGTGACTGACTGCCTGACTGACTGACTGACTGAATGACTGACTGACTGACTGACCGAGACTGACTGACTGACTGACTGAGACTGGACTGGACTGACTGACTGACTGACTGACCGAGACTGACTGACTAACTGCCTGACTGACTGAGACTGGACTGACTGACTGACTGACTGACTGACTGACTAACTGACTGGCTGAGACTGACTGACTGACTCCTTGACTCTCTGACTGGCTATTTCACTGACTGACTGAATGACTAAATGACTGACTGACACTGACTGACTGACTGCTTGACTACCTGACTGACTGCTTGACTGACTAACTGACTGGACAGGACTGACCGACTGACTGACTGACAGACTGACTGAATAAGGATGACTGACAGACTGACTGAATAAGGCTG
Organism: Uloborus diversus; assembly: GCF_026930045.1. Lineage (NCBI taxonomy): Eukaryota > Metazoa > Arthropoda > Arachnida > Araneae > Uloboridae > Uloborus > Uloborus diversus. Next base: position 51,943 of record NW_026558579.1, on the reverse strand, counting down.
ACTGACTGACAGACTGACTGAATAAGGATGACTGACAGACTGACTGAATAAGGCTGACTGACTGACTGACTGACAGACTGACTGAATAAGGCTGACCGACTGACTGACTGCCTGACTGACTGACTGACTGCCTGACTGACTGACTGACTGACCGAGACTGACTGACTGACTGACTGACTGAGACTGACTGACTGCTTTAGTGACTAACTGACTGCACTGGACTGACCGACTGATAGAGTTGACTGAGACTACCTGACTGACTGCTTGACTACCTGACTGACTGCTTGACTGACTAACTGACTGGACAGGACTGACCGACTGACTGACTGACAGACTGACTGAATAAGGATGACTGACAGACTGACTGCATAAGGCTGACTGACTGACTGACTGACAGACTGACTGAATAAGGCTGACCGACTGACTGACTGCCTGACTGACTGACTGACTGAATGACTGACTGACTGACTGACTGAGACTGGACTGGACTGACTGACTGACTGACTGACTGAGACTGACTGACTGCTTTAGTGACTAACTGACTGCACAGGACTGACCGACTGACTGACTGACTGACTGCCTGACTGACTGACTGACTGAATGACTGACTGACTGAGACTAAATGACTGACTGCTTGACTGACTGGCTGAAGGACTAACTGACTGACTGAGTGACTGACTGACTGAAATGACTGACTGAGACTGAATGACTGAGTGCTTGACTGATTGACATTCAGACTGACTGACTGACTTCGCAAAAGGGAAAAATAAAAAAAAAGAATTATAAAATTAGAAAAAAATATTTGCATTTAAGATTTCCTTTCCGGCCGGGACTCGAACCCAGTACCACGCGCTAGGAACCCAACGGTCTAGCCATTAGGCTATCGGAGCTCTGTCGATGGAAGTCTTAAATATAATAAAAACAAAAAATGCACCTTGGTAATTATTGATTCAAACACTTTGAAATTTACAGGTCGAATAATTAAACTGACTCAGAATTTTTCTCCCTACATAAATAATCAATATTCACAAAAGAGAAAAATTAAAAAAAAAAGAAGAAGAAATTTCAAATTAGAAACTAAAAGTATACATTGAAGATTTTCGTTCACGCTGGGACGCGAACCCAGGGCCACTCGCTTGGAAGCCTAACACTCTAGCCATTAGTCTATGGGAACTCTGTCGGTGGGAGTTTTAAATATAATAAAAACAAAAAATGCACCTTGGTAATTGTTTATTTAAACACTTTGAAATCTTCGTGTCGAAAAATTAAACTGACTCAGAATTTTCTTCCCTACATAATAATCAATAATTGCAAAGGAAAGAAATTGAAAAAAAAAAGAATTTTCAAATTAGAAAAGAAATATATACATTGAAGATATTCGCTCCGGCTGGGACTCGAACCCAGGCCACTCGCTTGGAAGACCAGCGGTCTAGCCATTAGGCTATCGGAGTTCTGTCGCGCGGAGTCTTACTGCCTGACTGATACTGCCTGACTGACAGACTGACTCACTGACTGACTGATACTGACTGACTGACTCACTGACTGACCGAGACTGACTGACTAACTGCCTGACTGACTGAGACTGGACTGACTGACTGACTGACTGACTGACTGACTAACTGACTGACTGAGACTGACTGACTGACTGCTTTACTCTCTGACTGGCTATTTCACTGACTGACTGAATGACTAAATGACTGACTGACACTGACTGACTGACTGCTTGACTACCTGACTGACTGCTTGACTGACTAACTGACTGGACAGGACTGACCGACTGACTGACTGACAGACTGACTGAATAAGGATGACTGACAGACTGACTGAATAAGGCTGACTGACTGACTGACTGACTGAATAAGGCTGACCGACTGACTGACTGCCTGACTGACTGACTGACTGAATGACTGACTGACTGACTGACTGAGACTGGACTGGACTGACTGACTGACTGACTGACTGAGACTGACTGACTGCTTTAGTGACTAACTGACTGCACAGGACTGACCGACTGACTGACTGACTGACTGCCTGACTGACTGACTGACTGAATGACTGACTGACTGAGACTAAATGACTGACTGCTTGACTGACTGGCTGAAGGACTAACTGACTGACTGAGTGACTGACTGACTGGACTGACTGACTGAGACTGAATGACTGAGTGCTTGACTGATTGACTGTCAGACTTACTGACTGACTTCGCAAAAGGGAAAAATAAAAAAAAAGAATTATAAAATTAGAAAAAAATATTTGCATTTAAGATTTCCTTTCCGGCCGGGACTCGAACCCAGTACCACGCGCTAGGAACCCAACGGTCTAGCCATTAGGCTATCGGAGCTCTGTCGATGGACGTCTTAAATATAATAAAAACAAAAAATGCACCTTGGTAATTATTGATTCAAACACTTTGAAATGTACAGGTCGAATAATTAAACTGACTCAGAATTTTTCTCCCTACATAAATAATCAATATTCGCAAAAGAGAAAAATTAAAAAAAAAAGAAGAAGAAATTTCAAATTAGAAACTAAAAGTATACATTGAAGATTTTCGTTCAGGCTGGGACTCGAACCCAGGGCCACTCGCTTGGAAGCCTAACACTCTAGCCATTAGTCTATGGGAGCTCTGTCGGTGGGAGTTTTAAATATAATAAAAACAAAAAATGCACCTTGGTAATTGTTTATTTAAACACTTTGAAATCTTCGTGTCGAAAAATTAAACTGACTCAGAATTTTCTTCCCTACATAAATAATCAATAATTGCAAAGGAAAGAAATTGAAAAAAAAAAGAATTTTCAAATTAGAAAAGAAATATATACATTGAAGATATTCGCTCCGGCTGGGACTCGAACCCAGGCCACTCGCTTGGAAGACCAGCGGTCTAGCCATTAGGCTATCGGAGTTCTGTCGAGCGGAGTCTTACTGCCTGACTGATACTGCCTGACTGACAGACTGACTCACTGACTGACTGATACTGACTGACTGACTCACTGACTGACCGAGACGGACTGACTAACTGCCTGACTGACTGAGACTGGACTGACTGACTGACTGACTGACTGACTGACTGACTAACTGACTGACTGAGACTGACTGACTGACTGCTTGACTCTCTGACTGGCTATTTCACTGACTGACTGAATGACTAAATGACTGACTGACACTGACTGACTGACTGCTTGACTACCTGACTGACTGCTTGACTGACTAACTGACTGGACAGGACTGACCGACTGACTGACTGACAGACTGACTGAATAAGGATGACTGACAGACTGACTGAATAAGGCTGACTGACTGACTGACTGACAGACTGACTGAATAAGGCTGACCGACTGACTGACTGCCTGACTGACTGACTGACTGAATGACTGACTGACTGACTGACCGAGACTGACTGACTGACTGACTGAGACTGGACTGGACTGACTGACTGACTGACTGACTGAGACTGACTGACTGCTTTAGTGACTAACTGACTGCACAGGACTGACCGACTGACTGACTGACTGACTGCCTGACTGACTGACTGAATGACTGACTGACTGAGACTAAATGACTGACTGCTTGACTGACTGGCTGAAGGACTAACTGACTGACTGAGTGACTGACTGACTGGACTGACTGACTGAGACTGAATGACTGAGTGCTTGACTGATTGACTGTCAGACTGACTGACTGACTTCGCAAAAGGGAAAAATAAAAAAAAAGAATTATAAAATTAGAAAAAAATATTTGCATTTAAGATTTCCTTTCCGGCTGGGATTTGAACCCAGGGCGACACTCATGGAAGCCCAATATACTATCGGATCTCTGTTGATCGGTGTCTTATTTATAATAAAAACAAAAAATGCACCTTAGTAATTATAGATCTAAAATCTTTGAAATCTAAAGGTCGAATGATTAAACTGACTCAGAATTTTCTTCCGTACATAAATAATCCATATTTGCAAAAGAAAGAAATTGAAAAAAAAAGAATCTTCAAATTAGAAGAGAAATATATACATGGAAGATTTTCGTTCCGGCCGGGACTCGAACCCAGTACCACGCGCTTGGAACCCAACGGTCTAGCCATTAGGCTATCGGAGCTCTGTCGATGGAAGTCTTAAATATGATAAAAACAAAAAATGCACCTTGGTAATTATTGATTCAAACACTTTGAAATTTACAGGTCGAATAATTACACTGACTCAGAATTTTTCTCCCTACATAAATAATCAATATTCGCAAAAGAGAAAAATTAAAAAAAAAAGAAGAAGAAATTTCAAATTAGAAACTAAAAGTATACATTGAAGATTTTCGTTCAGGCTGGGACTCGAACCCAGGGCCGCTCGCTTGGAAGCCTAACACTCTAGCCATTAGTCTATGGGAGCTCTGTCGGTGGGAGTTTTAAATATAATAAAAACAAAAAATGCACCTTGGTAATTGTTTATTTAAACACTTTGAAATCTTCGTGTCGAAAAATTAAACTGACTCAGAATTTTCTTCCCTACATAAATAATCAATAATTGCAAAGGAAAGAAATTGAAAAAAAAAGAATTTTCAAATTAGAAAAGAAATATATACATTGAAGATATTCGCTTCGGCTGGGACTCGAACCCAGGCCACTCGCTTGGAAGACCAGCGGTCTAGCCATTAGGCTATCGGAGTTCTGTCGAGCGGAGTCTTACTGCCTGACTGATACTGCCTGACTGACAGACTGACTCACTGACTGACTGATACTGACTGACTGACTCACTGACTGACCGAGACTGACTGACTAACTGCCTGACTGACTGAGACTGGACTGATTGACTGACTGACTGACTGACTGACTAACTGACTGACTGAGACTGACTGACTGACTGCTTGACTCTCTGACTGGCTATTTCACTGACTGACTGACTGCTTGACTACCTGACTGACTGCTTGACTGACTAACTGACTGGACAGGACTGACCGACTGACTGACTGACAGACTGACTGAATAAGGATGACTGACAGACTGACTGAATAAGGCTGACTGACTGACTGGCTGACAGACTGACTGAATAAGGCTGACCGACTGACTGACTGCCTGACTGACTGACTGACTGAATGACTGACTGACTGACTGACCGAGACTGACTGACTGACTGACTGAGACTGGACTGGACTGAATGACTGACTGACTGACTGAGACTGACTGACTGCTTTAGTGACTAACTGACTGCACAGGACTGACCGACTGACTGACTGACTGACTGCCTGACTGACTGAATGACTGACTGACTGAGACTAAATGACTGACTGCTTGACTGACTGGCTGAAGGACTAACTGACTGACTGAGTGACTGACTGACTGGACTGACTGACTGAGACTGAATGACTGAGTGCTTGACTGATTGACTGTCAGACTGACTGACTGACTTCGCAAAAGGGAAAAATAAAAAAAAAGAATTATAAAATTAGAAAAAAGTATTTGCATTTAAGATTTCCTTTCCGGCCGGGACTCGAACCCAGTACCACGCGCTAGGAACCCAACGGTCTAGCCATTAGGCTATCGGAGCTCTGTCGATGGAAGTCTTTATTATATTTAATAAAAACAAAAAATGCACCTTGGTAATTATTGATTCAAACACTTTGAAATTTACAGGTCGAATAATTAAACTGACTCAGAATTTTTCTCCCTACATAAATAATCAATATTCCCAAAAGAGAAAAATTAAAAAAAAAGAAGAAGAAATTTCAAATTAGAAACTAAAAGTATACATTGAAGATTTTCGTTCAGGCTGGGACTCGAACCCAGGGCCGCTCGCTTGGAAGCCTAACACTCTAGCCATTAGTCTATGGGAGCTCTGTCGGTGGGAGTTTTAAATATAATAAAAACAAAAAATGCACCTTGGTAATTGTTTATTTAAACACTTTGAAATCTTCGTGTCGAAAAATTAAACTGACTCAGAATTTTCTTCCCTACATAAATAATCAATAATTGCAAAGGAAAGAAATTGAAAAAAAAAAGAATTTTCAAATTAGAAAAGAAATATATACATTGAAGATATTCGCTCCGGCTGGGACTCGAACCCAGGCCACTCGCTTGGAAGACCAGCGGTCTAGCCATTAGGCTATCGGAGTTCTGTCGAGCGGAGTCTTACTGCCTGACTGATAATGCCTGACTGACAGACTGACTCACTGACTGACTGATACTGACTGACTGACTCACTGACTGACCGAGACGGACTGACTAACTGCCTGACTGACTGAGACTGGACTGACTGACTGACTGACTGACTGACTGACTGACTAACTGACTGACTGAGACTGACTGACTGACTGCTTGACTCTCTGACTGGCTATTTCACTGACTGACTGAATGACTAAATGACTGACTGACACTGACTGACTGACTGCTTGACTACCTGACTGACTGCTTGACTGACTAACTGACTGGACAGGACTGACCGACTGACTGACTGACAGACTGACTGAATAAGGATGACTGACAGACTGACTGAATAAGGCTGACTGACTGACTGACTGACAGACTGACTGAATAAGGCTGACCGACTGACTGACTGCCTGACTGACTGACTGACTGAATGACTGACTGACTGACTGACCGAGACTGACTGACTGACTGACTGAGACTGGACTGGACTGACTGACTGACTGACTGACTGAGACTGACTGACTGCTTTAGTGACTAACTGACTGCACAGGACTGACCGACTGACTGACTGACTGACTGCCTGACTGACTGACTGAATGACTGACTGACTGAGACTAAATGACTGACTGCTTGACTGACTGGCTGAAGGACTAACTGACTGACTGAGTGACTGACTGACTGGACTGACTGACTGAGACTGAATGACTGAGTGCTTGACTGATTGACTGTCAGACTGACTGACTGACTTCGCAAAAGGGAAAAATAAAAAAAAAGAATTATAAAATTAGAAAAAAATATTTGCATTTAAGATTTCCTTTCCGGCTGGGATTTGAACCCAGGGCGACACTCATGGAAGCCCAATATACTATCGGATCTCTGTTGATCGGTGTCTTAATTATAATAAAAACAAAAAATGCACCTTAGTAATTATTGATCTAAAATCTTTGATATCTAAAGGTCGAATGATTAAACTGACTCAGAATTTTCTTCCGTACATAAATAATCCATATTTGCAAAAGAAAGAAATTTAAAAAAAAAAAAAATCTTCAAATTAGAAGAGAAATATATACATGGAATATTTTCGTTCCGGCCGGGACTCGAACCCAGTACCACGCGCTTGGAACCCAACGGTCTAGCCATTAGGCTATCAGAGCTCTGTCGATGGAAGTCTTAAATATAATAAAAACAAAAAATGCACCTTGGTAATTATTGATTCAAACACTTTGAAATTTACAGGTCGAATAATTACACTGACTCAGAATTTTTCTCCCTACATAAATAATCAATATTCGCAAAAGAGAAAAATTAAAAAAAAAAGAAGAAGAAATTTCAAATTAGAAACTAAAAGTATACATTGAAGATTTTCGTTCAGGCTGGGACTCGAACCCAGGGCCGCTCGCTTGGAAGCCTAACACTCTAGCCATTAGTCTATGGGAGCTCTGTCGGTGGGAGTTTTAAATATAATAAAAACAAAAAATGCACCTTGGTAATTGTTTATTTAAACACTTTGAAATCTTCGTGTCGAAAAATTAAACTGACTCAGAATTTTCTTCCCTACATAAATAATCAATAATTGCAAAGGAAAGAAATTGAAAAAAAAAGAATTTTCAAATTAGAAAAGAAATATATACATTGAAGATATTCGCTTCGGCTGGGACTCGAACCCAGGCCACTCGCTTGGAAGACCAGCGGTCTAGCCATTAGGCTATCGGAGTTCTGTCGAGCGGAGTCTTACTGCCTGACTGATACTGCCTGACTGACAGACTGACTCACTGACTGACTGATACTGACTGACTGACTCACTGACTGACCGAGACTGACTGACTAACTGCCTGACTGACTGAGACTGGACTGATTGACTGACTGACTGACTGACTGACTAACTGACTGACTGAGACTGACTGACTGACTGCTTGACTCTCTGACTGGCTATTTCACTGACTGACTGAATGACTAAATGACAGACTGACACTGACTGACTGACTGCTTGACTACCTGACTGACTGCTTGACTGACTAACTGACTGGACAGGACTGACCGACTGACTGACTGACAGACTGACTGAATAAGGATGACTGACAGACTGACTGAATAAGGCTGACTGACTGACTGGCTGACAGACTGACTGAATAAGGCTGACCGACTGACTGACTGCCTGACTGACTGACTGACTGAATGACTGACTGACTGACTGACCGAGACTGACTGACTGACTGACTGAGACTGGACTGGACTGAATGACTGACTGACTGACTGAGACTGACTGACTGCTTTAGTGACTAACTGACTGCACAGGACTGACCGACTGACTGACTGACTGACTGCCTGACTGACTGACTGACTGAATGACTGACTGACTGAGACTAAATGACTGACTGCTTGACTGACTGGCTGAAGGACTAACTGACTGACTGAGTGACTGACTGACTGGACTGACTGACTGAGACTGAATGACTGAGTGCTTGACTGATTGACTGTCAGACTGACTGACTGACTTCGCAAAAGGGAAAAATAAAAAAAAGAATTATAAAATTAGAAAAAAGTATTTGCATTTAAGATTTCCTTTCCGGCCGGGACTCGAACCCAGTACCACGCGCTAGGAACCCAACGGTCTAGCCATTAGGCTATCGGAGCTCTGTCGATGGAAGTCTTTATTATATTTAATAAAAACAAAAAATGCACCTTGGTAATTATTGATTCAAACACTTTGAAATTTACAGGTCGAATAATTAAACTGACTCAGAATTTTTCTCCCTACATAAATAATCAATATTCGCAAAAGAGAAAAATTAAAAAAAAAGAAGAAGAAATTTCAAATTAGAAACTAAAAGTATACATTGAAGATTTTCGTTCAGGCTGGGACTCGAACCCAGGGCCGCTCGCTTGGAAGCCTAACACTCTAGCCATTAGTCTATGGGAGCTCTGTCGGTGGGAGTTTTAAATATAATAAAAACAAAAAATGCACCTTGGTAATTGTTTATTTAAACACTTTGAAATCTTCGTGTCGAAAAATTAAACTGACTCAGAATTTTCTTCCCTACATAAATAATCAATAATTGCAAAGGAAAGAAATTGAAAAAAAAAGAATTTTCAAATTAGAAAAGAAATATATACATTGAAGATATTCGCTCCGGCTGGGACTCGAACCCAGGCCACTCGCTTGGAAGACCAGCGGTCTAGCCATTAGGCTATCGGAGTTCTGTCGAGCGGAGTCTTACTGCCTGACTGATACTGCCTGACTGACAGACTGACTCACTGACTGACTGATACTGACTGACTGACTCACTGACTGACCGAGACTGACTGACTAACTGCCTGACTGACTGAGACTGGACTGACTGACTGACTGACTGACTGACTGACTAACTGACTGACTGAGACTGACTGACTGACTGCTTGACTCTCTGACTGGCTATTTCACTGACTGACTGAATGACTAAATGACAGACTGACACTGACTGACTGACTGCTTGACTACCTGACTGACTGCTTGACTGACTAACTGACTGGACAGGACTGACCGACTGACTGACTGACAGACTGACTGAATAAGGATGACTGACAGACTGACTGAATAAGGCTGACTGACTGACTGACTGACAGACTGACTGAATAAGGCTGACCGACTGACTGACTGCCTGACTGACTGACTGACTGAATGACTGACTGACTGACTGACCGAGACTGACTGACTGACTGACTGAGACTGGACTGGACTGACAGACTGACTGACTGACTGAGACTGACTGACTGCTTTAGTGACTAACTGACTGCACAGGACTGACCGACTGACTGACTGACTGACTGCCTGACTGACTGACTGACTGAATGACTGACTGACTGAGACTAAATGACTGACTGCTTGACTGACTGGCTGAAGGACTAACTGACTGACAGATTGACTGACTGACTGGACTGACTGACTGAGACTGAATGACTGAGTGCTTGACTGATTGACTGTCAGACTGACTGACTGACTTCGCAAAAGGGAAAAATAAAAAAAAAAGAATTGTAAAATTAGAAAAAAGTATTTGCATTTAAGATTTCCTTTCCGGCCGGGACTCGAACCCAGTACCACGCGCTAGGAACCCAACGGTCTAGCCATTAGGCTATCGGAGCTCTGTCGATGGAAGTCTTTATTATATTTAATAAAAACAAAAAATGCACCTTGGTAATTATTGATTCAAACACTTTGAAATATACAGGTCGAATAATTAAACTGACTCAGAATTTTTCTCCCTACATAAATAATCAATATTCGCAAAAGAGAAAAATTAAAAAAAAAGAAGAAGAAATTTCAAATTAGAAACTAAAAGTATACATTGAAGATTTTCGTTCAGGCTGGGATTCGAACCCAGGGCCACTCGCTTGGAAGCCTAACACTCTAGCCATTAGTCTATGGGAGCTCTGTCGGTGGGAGTTTTAAATATAATAAAAACAAAAAATGCACCTTGGTAATTGTTTATTTAAACACTTTGAAATCTTCGTGTCGAAAAATTAAACTGACTCAGAATTTTCTTCCCTACATAAATAATCAATAATTGCAAAGGAAAGAAATTGAAAAAAAAAAAGAATTTTCAAATTAGAAAAGAAATATATACATTAAAGATATTCGCTCCGGCTGGGACTCGAACCCAGGCCACTCGCTTGGAAGACCAGCGGTCTAGCCATTAGGCTATCGGAGTTCTGTCGAGCGGAGTCTTACTGCCTGACTGATACTGCCTGACTGACAGACTGACTCACTGACTGACTGATACTGACTGACTGACTCACTGACTGACCGAGACGGACTGACTAACTGCCTGACTGACTGAGACTGGACTGACTGACTGACTGACTGACTGACTGCTTGACTCTCTGACTGGCTATTTCACTGACTGACTGAATGACTAAATGACTGACTGACACTGGCTGACTGACTGCTTGAATACCTGACTGACTGCTTGACTGACTAACTGACTGGACAGGATTGACCGACTGACTGACTGACAGACTGACTGAATAAGGATGACTGACAGACTGACTGAATAAGGCTGACTGACTGACTGACTGACAGACTGACTGAATAAGGCTGATCGACTGACTGACTGCCTGACTGACTGACTGACTGAATGACTGACTGACTGACTGACCGAGACTGACTGACTGACTGACTAAGACTGGACTGGACTGACTGACTGACTGACTGACTGAGACTGACTGACTGCTTTAGTGACTAACTGACTGCACAGGACTGACCGACTGACTGACTGACTGACTGCCTGACTGACTGACTGACTGAATGACTGACTGACTGAGACTAAATGACTGACTGCTTGACTGACTGGCTGAAGGACTAACTGACTGACTTAGTGACTGACTGACTGGACTGACTGACTGAGACTGAATGACTGAGTGCTTGACTGATTGACTGTCAGACTGACTGACTGACTTCGCAAAAGGGAAAAATAAAAAAAAAGAATTATAAAATTAGAAAAAAACATTTGCATTTAAGATTTCCTTTCCGGCTGGGATTTGAACCCAGGGCGACACTCATGGAAGCCCATCGCTCTCGCCAATATACTATCGGATCTCTGTTGATCGGTGTCTTAATTATAATAAAAACAAAAAATGCACCTTAGTAATTATTGATCTAAAATCTTTGAAATCTAAAGGTCGAATGATTAAACTGACTCAGAATTTTCTTCCGTACATAAATAATCCATATTTGCAAAAGAAAGAAATTGAAAAAAAAAAGAATCTTCAAATTAGAAGAGAAATATATACATGGAAGATTTTCGTTCCGGCCGGGACTCGAACCCAGTACCACGCGCTTGGAACCCAACGGTCTAGCCATTAGGCTATCGGAGCTCTGTCGATGGAAGTCTTAAATATAATAAAAACAAAAAATGCACCTTGGTAATTATTGATTCAAACACTTTGAAATTTACAGGTCGAATAACTACACTGACTCAGAATTTTTCTCCCTACATAAATAATCAATATTCGCAAAAGAGAAAAATTAAAAAAAAAAGAAGAAGAAATTTCAAATTAGAAACTAAAAGCATACATTGAAGATTTTCGTTCAGGCTGGGACTCGAACCCAGGGCCGCTCGCTTGGAAGCCTAGCACTCTAGCCATTAGTCTATGGGAGCTCTGTCGGTGGGAGTTTTAAATATAATAAAAACAAAAAATGCACCTTGGTAATTGTTTATTTAAACACTTTGAAATCTTCGTGTCGAAAAATTAAACTGACTCAGAATTTTCTTCCCTACATAAATAATCAATAATTGCAAAGGAAAGAAATAAAAAAAAAAACAATTTTCAAATTAGAAAAGAAATATATACATTGAAGAGATTCGCTCCGGCTGGGACTCGAACCCAGGCCACTCGCTTGGAAGACCAGCGGTCTAGCCATTAGGCTATCGGAGTTCTGTCGAGCGGAGTCTTACTGCCTGACTGATACTGCCTAACTGACAGACTGACTCACTGACTGACTGATACTGACTGACTGACTCACTGACTGACCGAGACTGACTGACTAACTGCCTGACTGACTGAGACTGGACTGACTGACTGACTGACTGACTGACTGACTGACTAACTGACTGACTGAGACTGACTGACTGACTGCTTGACTCTCTGACTGGCTATTTCACTGACTGACTGAATGACTAAATGACTGACTGACACTGACTGACTGACTGCTTGACTACCTGACTGACTGCTTGACTGACTAACTGACTGGACAGGACTGACCGACTGACTGACTGACAGACTGACTGAATAAGGATGACTGACAGACTGACTGAATAAGGCTGACTGACTGACTGACTGACAGACTGACTGAATAAGGCTGACCGACTGACTGACTGCCTGACTGACTGACTGACTCAATGACTGACTGACTGACTGACCGAGACTGACTGACTGACTGACTGAGACTGGACTGGACTGACTGACTGACTGACTGACTGAGACTGACTGACTGCTTTAGTGACTAACTGACTGCACAGGACTGACCGACTGACTGACTGACTGACTGCCTGACTGACTGACTGACTGAATGACTGACTGACTGAGACTAAATGACTGACTGCTTGACTGACTGGCTGAAGGACTAACTGACTGACTGAGTGACTGACTGACTGGACTGACTGACTGAGACTGAATGACTGAGTGCTTGACTGATTGACTGTCAGACTGACTGACTGACTTCGCAAAAGGGAAAAATAAAAAAAAAGAATTATAAAATTAGAAAAAAGTATTTGCATTTAAGATTTCCTTTCCGGCCGGGACTCGAACCCAGTACCACGCGCTAGGAACCCAACGGTCTAGCCATTAGGCTATCGGAGCTCTGTCGATGGAAGTCTTTATTATATTTAATAAAAACAAAAAATGCACCTTGGTAATTATTGATTCAAACACTTTGAAATATACAGGTCGAATAATTAAACTGACTCAGAATTTTTCTCCCTACATAAATAATCAATATTCGCAAAAGAGAAAAATTAAAAAAAAAGAAGAAGAAATTTCAAATTAGAAACTAAAAGTATACATTGAAGATTTTCGTTCAGGCTGGGACTCGAACCCAGGGCCACTCGCTTGGAAGCCTAACACTCTAGCCATTAGTCTATGGGAGCTCTGTCGGTGGGAGTTTTAAATATAATAAAAACAAAAAATGCACCTTGGTAATTGTTTATTTAAACACTTTGAAATCTTCGTGTCGAAAAATTAAACTGACTCAGAATTTTCTTCCCTACATAAATAATCAATAATTGCAAAGGAAAGAAATTGAAAAAAAAAAGAATTTTCAAATTAGAAAAGAAATATATACATTAAAGATATTCGCTCCGGCTGGGACTCGAACCCAGGCCACTCGCTTGGAAGACCAGCGGTCTAGCCATTAGGCTATCGGAGTTCTGTCGAGCGGAGTCTTACTGCCTGACTGATACTGCCTGACTGACAGACTGACTCACTGACTGACTGATACTGACTGACTGACTCACTGACTGACCGAGACGGACTGACTAACTGCCTGACTGACTGAGACTGGACTGACTGACTGACTGACTGACTGACTGCTTGACTCTCTGACTGGCTATTTCACTGACTGACTGAATGACTAAATGACTGACTGACACTGGCTGACTGACTGCTTGAATACCTGACTGACTGCTTGACTGACTAACTGACTGGACAGGATTGACCGACTGACTGACTGACAGACTGACTGAATAAGGATGACTGACAGACTGACTGAATAAGGCTGACTGACTGACTGACTGACAGACTGACTGAATAAGGCTGACCGACTGACTGACTGCCTGACTGACTGACTGACTGAATGACTGACTGACTGACTGACCGAGACTGACTGACTGACTGACTAAGACTGGACTGGACTGACTGACTGACTGACTGACTGAGACTGACTGACTGCTTTAGTGACTAACTGACTGCACAGGACTGACCGACTGACTGACTGACTGACTGCCTGACTGACTGACTGACTGAATGACTGACTGACTGAGACTAAATGACTGACTGCTTGACTGACTGGCTGAAGGACTAACTGACTGACTTAGTGACTGACTGACTGGACTGACTGACTGAGACTGAATGACTGAGTGCTTGACTGATTGACTGTCAGACTGACTGACTGACTTCGCAAAAGGGAAAAATAAAAAAAAAGAATTATAAAATTAGAAAAAAACATTTGCATTTAAGATTTCCTTTCCGGCTGGGATTTGAACCCAGGGCGACACTCATGGAAGCCCATCGCTCTCGCCAATATACTATCGGATCTCTGTTGATCGGTGTCTTAATTATAATAAAAACAAAAAATGCACCTTAGTAATTATTGATCTAAAATCTTTGAAATCTAAAGGTCGAATGATTAAACTGACTCAGAATTTTCTTCCGTACATAAATAATCCATATTTGCAAAAGAAAGAAATTGAAAAAAAAAAGAATCTTCAAATTAGAAGAGAAATATATACATGGAAGATTTTCGTTCCGGCCGGGACTCGAACCCAGTACCACGCGCTTGGAACCCAACGGTCTAGCCATTAGGCTATCGGAGCTCTGTCGATGGAAGTCTTAAATATAATAAAAACAAAAAATGCACCTTGGTAATTATTGATTCAAACACTTTGAAATTTACAGGTCGAATAACTACACTGACTCAGAATTTTTCTCCCTACATAAATAATCAATATTCGCAAAAGAGAAAAATTAAAAAAAAAAGAAGAAGAAATTTCAAATTAGAAACTAAAAGCATACATTGAAGATTTTCGTTCAGGCTGGGACTCGAACCCAGGGCCGCTCGCTTGGAAGCCTAGCACTCTAGCCATTAGTCTATGGGAGCTCTGTCGGTGGGAGTTTTAAATATAATAAAAACAAAAAATGCACCTTGGTAATTGTTTATTTAAACACTTTGAAATCTTCGTGTCGAAAAATTAAACTGACTCAGAATTTTCTTCCCTACATAAATAATCAATAATTGCAAAGGAAAGAAATAAAAAAAAAACAATTTTCAAATTAGAAAAGAAATATATACATTGAAGAGATTCGCTCCGGCTGGGACTCGAACCCAGGCCACTCGCTTGGAAGACCAGCGGTCTAGCCATTAGGCTATCGGAGTTCTGTCGAGCGGAGTCTTACTGCCTGACTGATACTGCCTAACTGACAGACTGACTCACTGACTGACTGATACTGACTGACTGACTCACTGACTGACCGAGACTGACTGACTAACTGCCTGACTGACTGAGACTGGACTGACTGACTGACTGACTGACTGACTGACTGACTAACTGACTGACTGAGACTGACTGACTGACTGCTTGACTCTCTGACTGGCTATTTCACTGACTGACTGAATGACTAAATGACTGACTGACACTGACTGACTGACTGCTTGACTACCTGACTGACTGCTTGACTGACTAACTGACTGGACAGGACTGACCGACTGACTGACTGACAGACTGACTGAATAAGGATGACTGACAGACTGACTGAATAAGGCTGACTGACTGACTGACTGACAGACTGACTGAATAAGGCTGACCGACTGACTGACTGCCTGACTGACTGACTGACTCAATGACTGACTGACTGACTGACCGAGACTGACTGACTGACTGACTGAGACTGGACTGGACTGACTGACTGACTGAATGACTGAGACTGACTGACTGCTTTAGTGACTAACTGACTGCACAGGACTGACCGACTGACTGACTGACTGACTGCCTGACTGACTGACTGACTGAATGACTGACTGACTGAGACTAAATGACTGACTGCTTGACTGACTGGCTGAAGGACTAACTGACTGACTGAGTGACTGACTGACTGGACTGACTGACTGAGACTGAATGACTGAGTGCTTGACTGATTGACTGTCAGACTGACTGACTGACTTCGCAAAAGGGAAAAATAAAAAAAAAGAATTATAAAATTAGAAAAAAGTATTTGCATTTAAGATTTCCTTTCCGGCCGGGACTCGAACCCAGTACCACGCGCTAGGAACCCAACGGTCTAGCCATTAGGCTATCGGAGCTCTGTCGATGGAAGTCTTAAATATAATAAAAACAAAAAATGCACCTTGGTAATTATTGATTCAAACACTTTGAAATTTACAGGTCCAATAATTAAACTGACTCAGAATTTTTCTCCCTACATAAATAATCAATATTCGCAAAAGAGAAAAATTTAAAAAAAAAAGAAGAAGAAATTTCAAATTAGAAACTAAAAGTATACATTGAAGATTTTCGTTCAGGCTGGGACTCGAACCCAGGGCCACTCGCTTGGAAGCCTAACACTCTAGCCATTAGTCTATGGGAGCTCTGTCGGTGGGAGTTTTAAATATAATAAAAACAAAAAATGCACCTTGGTAATTGTTTATTTAAACACTTTGAAATCTTCGTGTCGAAAAATTAAACTGACTCAGAATTTTCTTCCCTACATAAATAATCAATAATTGCAAAGGAAAGAAATTGAAAAAAAAAAAGAATTTTCAAATTAGAAAAGAAATATATACATTGAAGATATTCGCTCCGGCTGGGACTCGAACCCAGGCCACTCGCTTGGAAGACCAGCGGTCTAGCCATTAGGCTATCGGAGTTCTGTCGAGCGGAGTCTTACTGCCTGACTGATACTGCCAGACTGACAGACTGACTCACTGACTGACTGATACTGACTGACTGACTCACTGACTGACCGAGACGGACTGACTAACTGCCTGACTGACTGAGACTGGACTGACTGACTGACTGACTGACTGACTGACTAACTGACTGACTGAGACTGACTGACTGACTGCTTGACTCTCTGACTGGCTATTTCACTGACTGACTGAATGACTAAATGACTGACTGACACTGACTGACTGACTGCTTGACTACCTGACTGACTGCTTGACTACCTGACTGACTGCTTGACTGACTAACTGACTGGACAGGACTGACCGACTGACTGATTGACAGACTGACTGAATAAGGATGACTGACAGACTGACTGAATAAGGCTGACTGACTGACTGACAGACTGACTGAATAAGGCTGACCGACTGACTGACTGCCTGACTGACTGACTGACTGAATGACTGACTGACTGACTGACCGAGACTGACTGACTGACTGACTGAGACTGGACTGGACTGAACGACTGACTGACTGACTGAGACTGACTGACTGCTTTAGTGACTAACTGACTGCACAGGACTGACCGACTGACTGACTGACTGACTGCCTGACTGACTGACTGACTGAATGACTGACTGACTGAGACTAAATGACTGACTGCTTGACTGACTGGCTGAAGGACTAACTGACTGACTGAGTGACTGACTGACTGGACTGACTGACTGAGACTGAATGACTGAGTGCTTGACTGATTGACTGTCAGACTGACTGACTGACTTCGCAAAAGGGAAAAATAAAAAAAAAAGAATTATAAAATTAGAAAAAAATATTTGCATTTAAGATTTCCTTTCCGGCCGGGACTCGAACCCAGTACCACGCGCTAGGAACCCAACGGTCTAGCCATTAGGCTATCGGAGCTCTGTCGATGGAAGTCTTAAATATAATAAAAACAAAAAATGCACCTTAGTAATTATTGTTTCAAACACTTTGAAATTTACAGGTCGAATAATTAAACTGACTCAGAATTTTTCTCCCTACATAAATAATCAATAATCGCAAATAAGAAAAATTAAAAAAAAAAGAAGAAGAAATTTCAAATTAGAAACTAAAAGTATACATTGAAGATTTTCGTTCAGGCTGGGACTCGAACCCAGGGCCACTCGCTTGGAAGCCTAACACTCTAGCCATTAGTCTATGGGAGCTCTGTCGGCGGGAGTTTTAAATATAATAAAAACAAAAAATGCACCTTGGTAATTGTTTATTTAAACACTTTGAAATCTTCGTGTCGAAAAATTAAACTGACTCAGAATTTCCTTCCCTACATAAATAATCAATAATTGCAAAGGAAAGAAATTGAAAAAAAAAAGAATTTTCAAATTAGAAAAGAAATATATACATTGAAGATATTCGCTATCGAGCCTCCGGCTGGGACTCGAACCCAGGCCACTCGCTTGGAGGACCAGCGGTCTAGCCATTAGGCTATCGAAGTTCTGTCGAGCGGAGTCTTACTGCCTGACTGATACTGCCTGACTGACAGACTGACTCACTGACTGACTGATACTGACTGACTGACTCACTGACTGACCGAGACTGACTGACTAACTGCCTGACTGACTGAGACTGGACTGACTGACTGACTGACTGACTGACTGACTAACTGACTGACTGAGACTGACTGACTGACTGCTTGACTCTCTGACTGGCTATTTCACTGACTGACTGAATGACTAAATGACTGACTGACACTGACTGACTGACTGCTTGACTACCTGACTGACTGCTTTACTGACTAACTGACTGGACAGGACTGACCGACTGACTGACTGACAGACTGACTGAATAAGGATGACTGACAGACTGACTGAATAAGGCTGACTGACTGACTGACTGACAGACTGACTGAATAAGGCTGACCGACTGACTGACTGCCTGACTGTCTGACTGACTGAATGACTGACTGACCGAGACTGACTGACTGACTGACTGAGACTGGACTGGACTGACTGACTGACTGACTGACTGAGACTGACTGACTGCTTTAGTGACTAACTGACTGCACAGGACTGACCGACTGACTGACTGACTGACTGCCTGACTGACTGACTGCCTGACTGACTGACTGACTGAATGACTGACTGACTGAGACTAAATGACTGACTGCTTGACTGACTGGCTGAAGACCTAACTGACTGACTGAGTGACTGACTGACTGGACTGACTGACTGAGACTGAATGACTGAGTGCTTGACTGATTGACTGTCAGACTGACTGACTGACTTCGCAAAAGGGAAAAATAAAAAAAAAGAATTATAAAATTAGAAAAAAATATTTGCATTTAAGATTTCCTTTCCGGCCGGGACTCGAACCCAGTACCACGCGCTAGGAACCCACCGGTCTAGCCATTAGGCTATCGGAGCTCTGTCGATGGAAGTCTTAAATATAATAAAAACAAAAAATGCACCTTGGTAATTATTGTTTCAAACACTTTGAAATTTACAGGTCGAATAATTAAACTGACTCAGAATTTTTCTCCCTACATAAATAATCAATATTTGCAAATAAGAAAAATTAAAAAAAAAAGAAGAAGAAATTTCAAATTAGAAACTAAAAGTATACATTGAAGATTTTCGGTCAGGCTGGGACTCGAACCCAGGGCCACTCGCTTGGAAGCCTAACACTCTAGCCATTAGTCTATGGGAGCTCTGTCGGCGGGAGTTTTACATATAATAAAAACAAAAAATGCACCTTGGTAATTGTTTATTTAAACACTTTGAAATCTTCGTGTCGAAAAATTACTGTGACTCAGAATTTTCTTCCCTACATAAATAATCAATAATTGCAAAGGAAAGAAATTGAAAAAAAAAGAATTTTCAAATTAGAAAAGAAATATATACATTGAAGATATTCGCTATCGAGCCTCCGGCTGGGACTCGAACCCAGGCCACTCGCTTGGAAGACCAGCGGTCTAGCCATTAGGCTATCGGAGTTCTGTCGAGCGGAGTCTTACTGCCTGACTGATACTGCCTGACTGACAGACTGACTCACTGACTGACTGATACTGACTGACTGACTCACTGACTGACCGAGACTGACTGACTAACTGCCTGACTGACTGAGACTGGACTGACAGACTGACTGACTGACTGACTGACTAACTGACTGACTGAGACTGACTGACTGACTGCTTGACTCTCTGACTGGCTATTTCACTGACTGACTGAATGACTAAATGACTGACTGACACTGACTGACTGACTGCTTGACTACCTGACTGACTGCTTGACTGACTAACTGACTGGACAGGACTGACCGACTGACTGACTGACAGACTGACTGAATAAGGATGACTGACAGACTGACTGAATAAGGCTGACTGACTGACTGACTGACAGACTGACTGAATAAGGCTGACCGACTGACTGACTGCCTGACTGACTGACTGACTGAATGACTGACTGACTGACTGACTGACTGAATGACTGACTGACTGACTGACTGAGACTGGACTGGACTGACTGACTGAGACTGGACTGGACTGACTGACTGACTGAGACTGACTGACTGCTTTAGTGACTAACTGACTGCACAGGACTGACCGACTGCCTGACTGCCTGACTGCCTGACTGACTGACTGACTGAATGACTGACTGACTGAGACTAAATGACTGACTGCTTGACTGACTGGCTGAAGGACTAACTGACTGACTGAGTGACTGACTGACTGGACTGACTGACTGAGACTGAATGACTGAGTGCTTGACTGATTGACTGTCAGACTGACTGACCGACTTCGCAAAAGGGAAAAATAAAAAAAAAGAATTATAAAATAAGAAAAAAATATTTGCATTTAAGATTTCCTTTCCGGCCGGGACTCGAACCCAGTACCACGCGCTAGGAACCCAACGGTCTAGCCATTAGGCTATCGGAGCTCTGTCGATTGAAGTCTTAAATATAATAAAAACAAAAAATGCACCTTGGTAATTATTGATTCAAACACATTGAAATTTACAGGTCGAATAATTAAACTGACTCAGAATTTTTCTTCCTACATAAATAATCAATAATTGCAAAGGAAAGAAATTGAAAAAAAAAGAATTTTCAAATTAGAAAAGAAATATGTACATTGAAGATATTCGCTCCGCCTGGGACTCGAACCCAGGCCACTCGCTTGGAAGACCAGCGGTCTAGCCATTAGGCTATCGGAGTTCTGTCGATCGGAGTCTTACTGCCTGACTGATACTGCCTGACTGACAGACTGACTCACTGACTGACTGATACTGACTGACTGACTCACTGACTGACCGAGACTGACTGACTAACTGCCTGACTGACTGAGACTGGACTGACTGACTGACTGACTGACTGACTGACTAACTGACTGACTGAGACTGACTGTCTGACTGCTTGACTCTCTGACTGGCTATTTCACTGACTGACTGAATGACTAAATGACTGACTGACACTGACTGACTGACTGCTTGACTACCTGACTGACTGCTTGACTGACTAACTGACTGGACAGGACTGACCGACTGACTGACTGACAGACTGACTGAATAAGGATGACTGACAGACTGACTGAATAAGGCTGACTGACTGACTGACTGACAGACTGACTGAATAAGGCTGACCGACTGACTGACTGCCTGACTGACTGACTGACTGAATGACTGACTGACTGACTGACCGAGACTGACTGACTGACTGACTGAGACTGGACTGGACTGACTGACTGAGACTGACTGACTGCTTTAGTGACTAACTGACTGCACAGGACTGACCGACTGACTGACTGACTGACTGCCTGACTGAATGACTGACTGACTGAGACTAAATGACTGACTGCTTGACTGACTGGCTGAAGGACTAACTGACTGACTGAGTGACTGACTGACTGGACTGACTGACTGAGACTGAATGACTGAGTTCTTGACTGATTGACTGTCAGACTGACTGACTGACTTCGCAAAAGGGAAAAATAAAAAAAAAAATAGAAAATAATATTTGCATTTAAGATTTCCTTTCCGGCTGGGATTTGAACCCAGGGCGACACTCATGGAAGCCCAACGCTCTCGCCAATATACTATCGGATCTCTGTTGATCGGTGTCTTAATTATAATAAAAACAAAAAATGCACCTTAGTAATTATTGATCTAAAATCTTTGAAATCTAAAGGTCGAATGATTAAACTCACTCAGAATTTTCTTCCGTACATAAATAATCCATATTTGCAAAAGAAAGAAATTGAAAAAAAAAAGAATCTTCAAATTAGAAGAGAAATATATACATGGAAGATTTTCGTTCCGGCCGGGACTCGAACCCAGTACCACGCGCTTGGAACCCAACGGTCTAGCCATTAGGCTATCGGAGCTCTGTCGATTGAAGTCTTAAATATAATAAAAACAAAAAATGCACCTTGGTAATTATTGATTCAAACACTTTGAAATTTACAGGTCGAATAATTAAACTGACTCAGAATTTTTCTTCCTACATAAATAATCAATATTTGCAAAAGAGAAAAATTAAAACAAAAAGAAGAAGAAATTTCAAATTAGAAACTAAAAGTATACATTGAAGATTTTCGTTCAGGCTGGGACTCGAACCCAGGGCCACTCGCTTGGAAGCCTAACACTCTAGCCATTAGTCTATGGGAGCTCTGTCGGTGGGAGTTTTAAATATAATAAAAACAAAAAATGCACCTTGGTAATTGTTTATTTAAACACTTTGAAATCTTCGTGTCGAAAAATTAAACTGACTCAGAATTTTCTTCCCTACATAAATAATCAATAATTGCAAAGGAAAGAAATTGAAAAAAAAAAGAATTTTCAAATTAGAAAAGAAATATATACATTGAAGATATTCGCTCCGGCTGGGACTCGAACCCAGGCCACTCGCTTGGAAGACCAGCGGTCTAGCCATTAGGCTATCGGAGTTCTGTCGATCGGAGTCTTACTGCCTGACTGATACTGCCTGACTGACAGACTGACTCACTGACTGACTGATACTGACTGACTGACTCACTGACTGACCGAGACTGACTGACTAACTGCCTGACTGACTGAGACTGGACTGACTGACTGACTGACTGACTGACTGACTAACTGACTGACTGAGACTGACTGTCTGACTGCTTGACTCTCTGACTGGCTATTTCACTGACTGGCTGAATGACTAAATGACTGACTGACACTGACTGACTGACTGCTTGACTACCTGACTGACTGCTTGACTGACTAACTGACTGGACAGGACTGACCGACTGACTGACTGACAGACTGACTGAATAAGGATGACTGACAGACTGACGGAATAAGGCTGACTGACTGACTGACTGACAGACTGACTGAATAAGGCTGACCGACTGACTGACTGCCTGACTGACTGACTGACTGAATGACTGACTGACTGACTGACCGAGACTGACTGACTGACTGACTGAGACTGGACTGGACTGACTGACTGACTGACTGACTGACTGACTGAGACTGACTGACTGCTTTAGTGACTAACTGACTGCACAGGACTGAACGACTGACTGACTGACTGACTGCCTGACTGACTGACTGACTGAATGACTGACTGACTGAGACTAAATGACTGACTGCTTGACTGACTGGCTGAAGGACTAACTGACTGACTGAGTGACTGACTGACTGGACTGACTGACTGAGACTGAATGACTGAGTGCTTGACTGATTGACTGTCAGACTGACTGACTGACTTCGCAAAAGGGAAAAATAAAAAAAAAGAATTATAAAATTAGAAAAAAATATTTGCATTTAAGATTTCCTTTCCGGCTGGGATTTGAACCTAGGGCGACACTCATGGAAGCCCAACGCTCTCGCCACTATACTATCGGATCTCTGTTGATCGGTGTCTTAATTATAATAAAAACAAAAAATGCACCTTAGTAATTATTGATCTAAAATCTTTGAAATCTAAAGGTCGAATGATTAAACTCACTCAGAATTTTCTTCCGTACATAAATAATCCATATTTGCAAAAGAAAGAAATTGAAAAAAAAGAAGAATCTTCAAATTAGAAGAGAAATATATACATGGAAGATTTTCGTTCCGGCCGGGACTCGAACCCAGTACCACGCGCTTGGAACCCAACGGTCTAGCCATTAGGCTATCGGAGCTCTGTCGATGGAAGTCTTAAATATAATAAAAACAAAAAATGCACCTTGGTAATTATTGATTCAAACACTTTGAAATTTACAGGTCGAATAATTAAACTGACTCAGAATTTTTCTCCCTACATAAATAATCAATATTCGCAAAAGAGGAAAATTAAAAAAAAAAGAAGAAGAAATTTCAAATTAGAAACTAAAAGTATACATTGAAGATTTTCGTTCAGGCTGTTACTCGAACCCAGGGCCACTCGCTTGGAAGCCTAACACTCTAGCCATTAGTCTATGGGAGCTCTGTCGGTGGGAGTTTTAAATATAATAAAAACAAAAAATGCACCTTGGTAATTGTTTATTTAAACACTTTGAAATCTTCGTGTCGAAAAATTAAACTGACTCAGAATTTTCTTCCCTACATAAATAATCAATAATTGCAAAGGAAAGAAATTGAAAAAAAAAGAATTTTCAAATTAGAAAAGAAATATATACATTGAAGATATTCGCTCCGGCTGGGACTCGAACCCAGGCCACTCGCTTGGAAGACCAGCGGTCTAGCCATTAGGCTATCGGAGTTCTGTCGAGCGGAGTCTTACTGCCTGACTGATACTGCCTGACTGACAGACTGACTCACTGACTGACTGATACTGACTGACTGACTCACTGACTGGCCGAGACTGACTGACTAACTGCCTGACTGACTGAGACTGGACTGACTGACTGACTGACTGACTGACTGACTAACTGACTGACTGAGACTGACTGACTGACTGCTTGACTCTCTGACTGGCTATTTCACTGACTGACTGAATGACTAAATGACTGACTGACACTGACTGACTGACTGCTTGACTACCTGACTGACTGCTTGACTGACTAACTGACTGGACAGGACTGACCGACTGACTGACTGACAGACTGACTGAATAAGGATGACTGACAGACTGACTGAATAAGGCTGACTGACTGACTGACTGACACACTGACTGAATAAGGCTGACCGACTGACTGACTGCCTGACTGACTGAATGACTGACTGACTGACTGAAAGAGACTGACTGACTGACTGACTGAGACTGGACTGGACTGACTGACTGACTGACTGACTGAGACTGACTGACTGCTTTAGTGACTAACTGACTGCACAGGACTGACCGACTGACTGACTGACTGACTGCCTGACTGACTGACTGACTGAATGACTGACTGACTGAGACTAAATGACTGACTGCTTGACTGACTGGCTGAAGGACTAACTGACTGACTGAGTGACTGACTGACTGGACTGACTGACTGAGACTGAATGACTGAGTGCTTAACTGATTGACTGTCAGACTGACTGACTGACTTCGCAAAAGGGAAAAATAAAAAAAAAAAGAATTATAAAATTAGAAAAAAATATTTGCATTTAAGATTTCCTTTCCGGCCGGGATTCGAACCCAGTACCACGCGCTAGGAACCCAACGGTCTAGCCATTAGGATATCGGAGCTCTGTCGATGGAAGTCTTAAATATAATAAAAACAAAAAATGCACCTTGGTAATTATTGATTCAAACACTTTGAAATTTACAGGTCGAATAATTAAACTGACTCAGAATTTTTCTCCCTACATAAATAATCAATATTCGCAAAAGAGGAAAATTAAAAAAAAAAGAAGAAGAAATTTCAAATTAGAAACTAAAAGTATACATTGAAGATTTTCGTTCAGGCTGGGACTCGAACCCAGGGCCACTCGCTTGGAAGCCTAACACTCTAGCCATTAGTCTATGGGAGCTCTGTCGGTGGGAGTTTTAAATATAATAAAAACAAAAAATGCACCTTGGTAATTGTTTATTTAAACACTTTGAAATCTTCGTGTCGAAAAATTAAACTGACTCAGAATTTTCTTCCCTACATAAATAATCAATAATTGCAAAGGAAAGAAATTGAAAAAAAAAGAATTTTCAAATTAGAAAAGAAATATATACATTGAAGATATTCGCTCCGGCTGGGACTCGAACCCAGGCCACTCGCTTGGAAGACCAGCGGTCTAGCCATTAGGCTATCGGAGTTCTGTCGAGCGGAGTCTTACTGCCTGACTGATACTGCCTGACTGACAGACTGACTCACTGACTGACTGATACTGACTGACTGACTCACTGACTGACCGAGACTGACTGACTAACTGCCTGACTGACTGAGACTGGACTGACTGACTGACTGACTGACTGACTGACTAACTGACTGACTGAGACTGACTGACTGACTGCTTGACTCTCTGACTGGCTATTTCACTGACTGACTGAATGACTAAATGACTGACTGACACTGACTGACTGACTGCTTGACTACCTGACTGACTGCTTGACTGACTAACTGACTGGACAGGACTGACCGACTGACTGACTGACAGACTGACTGAATAAGGATGACTGACAGACTGACTGAATAAGGCTGACTGACTGACTGACTGACAGACTGACTGAATAAGGCTGACCGACTGACTGACTGCCTGACTGACTGAATGACTGACTGACTGACTGAAAGAGACTGACTGACTGACTGACTGAGACTGGACTGGACTGACTGACTGACTGACTGACTGAGACTGACTGACTGCTTTAGTGACTAACTGACTGCACAGGACTGACCGACTGACTGACTGACTGACTGCCTGACTGACTGACTGACTGAATGACTGACTGACTGAGACTAAATGACTGACTGCTTGACTGACTGGCTGAAGGACTAACTGACTGACTGAGTGACTGACTGACTGGACTGACTGACTGAGACTGAATGACTGAGTGCTTAACTGATTGACTGTCAGACTGACTGACTGACTTCGCAAAAGGGAAAAATAAAAAAAAAAAGAATTATAAAATTAGAAAAAAATATTTGCATGTAAGATTTCCTTTCCGGCCGGGATTCGAACCCAGTACCACGCGCTAGGAACCCAACGGTCTAGCCATTAGGATATCGGAGCTCTGTCGATGGAAGTCTTAAATATAATAAAAACAAAAAATGCACCTTGGTAATTATTGATTCAAACACTTTGAAATTTACAGGTCGAATAATTAAACTGACTCAGAATTTTTCTCCCTACATAAATAATCAATATTCGCAAAAGAGAAAAATTAAAAAAAAAGAAGAAGAAATTTTAAATTAGAAACTAAAAGTATTCATTGAAGATTTTCGTTCAGGCTGGGACTCGAACCCAGGGCCACTCGCTTGGAAGCCTAACACTCTAGCCATTACTCTATGGGAGCTCTGTTGGTGGGAGTTTTAAATATAATAAAAACAAAAAATGCACCTTGGTAATTGTTTATTTAAACACTTTGAAATCTTCGTGTCGAAAAATTAAACTGACTCAGAATTTTCTTCCCTACATAAATAATCAATAATTGCAAAGGAAAGAAATTGAAAAAAAAAAGAATTTTCAAATTAGAAAAGAAATATGTACATTGAAGATATTCGCTACGGCTGGGACTCGAACCCAGGCCACTCGCTTGGAAGACCAGCGGTCTAGCCATTAGGCTATCGGAGCTCTGTCGGTGGGAGTTTTAAATATAATAAAAACAAAAAATGCACCTTGGTAATTGTTTATTTAAACACTTTGAAATCTTCGTGTCGAAAAATTAAACTGACTCAGAATTTTCTTCCCTACATAAATAATCAATAATTGCAAAGGAAAGAAATTGAAAAAAAAAAGAATTTTCAAATTAGAAAAAAAATATATACATTGAAGATATTCGCTCCGGCTGGGACTCGAACCCAGGCCACTCGCTTGGAAGACCAGCGGTCTAGCCATTAGGCTATCGGAGTTCTGTCGAGCGGAGTCTTACTGCCTGACTGATACTGCCTGACTGAAAGACTGACTCACTGACTGACTGATATTGACTGACTGACTCACTGACTGACCGAGACTGACTGACTAACTGCCTGACTGACTGAGACTGGACTGACTGACTGACTGACTGACTGACTGACTAACTGACTGACTGAGACTGACTGACTGACTGCTTGACACTCTGACTGGCTATTTCACTGACTGACTGAATGACTAAATGACTGACTGACACTGACTGACTGACTGCTTGACTACCTGACTGACTGCTTGACTGACTAACTGACTGGACAGGACTGACCGACTGACTGACTGACAGACTGACTGAATAAGGATGACTGACAGACTGACTGAATAAGGCTGACTGACTGACTGACTGACAGACTGACTGAATAAGGCTGACCGACTGACTGACTGCCTGACTGACTGACTGACTGAATGACTGACTGACTGACTGACCGAGACTGACTGACTGACTGACTGAGACTGGACTGGACTGACTGACTGACTGACTGACTGAGACTGACTGACTGCTTTAGTGACTAACTGACTGCACAGGACTGACCGACTGACTGACTGACTGACTGCCTGACTGACTGACTGACTGACTGAATGACTGACTGACTGAGACTAAATGACTGACTGCTTGACTGACTGGCTGAAGGACTAACTGACTGACTGAGTGACTGACTGATTGGACTGACTGACTGAGACTGAATGACTGAGTGCTTGACTGATTGACTGTCAGACTGACTGACTGACTTCGCAAAAGAGAAAAATAAAAAAAAAAGAATTATAAAATTAGAAAAAAATATTTGCATTTAAGATTTCCTTTCCGGCCGGGACTCGAACCCAGGGCCACTCGCTTGGAAGCCTAACACTCTAGCCATTAGTCTATGGGAGCTCTGTCGGTGGGAGTTTTAAATATAATAAAAACAAAAAATGCACCTTGGTAATTGTTTATTTAAACACTTTGAAATCTTCGTGTCGAAAAATTAAACTGACTCAGAATTTTCTTCCCTACATAAATAATCAATAATTGCAAAGGAAAGAAATTGAAAAAAAAAGAATTTTCAAATTAGAAAAGAAATATATACATTGAAGATATTCGCTCCGGCTGGGACTCGAACCCAGGCCACTCGCTTGGAAGACCAGCGGTCTAGCCATTAGGCTATCGGAGTTCTGTCGAGCGGAGTCTTACTGCCTGACTGATACTGCCTGACTGACAGACTGACTCACTGACTGACTGATACTGACTGACTGACTCACTGACTGGCCGAGACTGACTGACTAACTGCCTGACTGACTGAGACTGGACTGACTGACTGACTGACTGACTGACTGACTAACTGACTGACTGAGACTGACTGACTGACTGCTTGACTCTCTGACTGGCTATTTCACTGACTGACTGAATGACTAAATGACTGACTGACACTGACTGACTGACTGCTTGACTACCTGACTGACTGCTTGACTGACTAACTGACTGGACAGGACTGACCGACTGACTGACTGACAGACTGACTGAATAAGGATGACTGACAGACTGACTGAATAAGGCTGACTGACTGACTGACTGACAGACTGACTGAATAAGGCTGACCGACTGACTGACTGCCTGACTGACTGAATGACTGACTGACTGACTGAAAGAGACTGACTGACTGACTGACTGAGACTGGACTGGACTGACTGACTGACTGACTGACTGAGACTGACTGACTGCTTTAGTGACTAACTGACTGCACAGGACTGACCGACTGACTGACTGACTGACTGCCTGACTGACTGACTGACTGAATGACTGACTGACTGAGACTAAATGACTGACTGCTTGACTGACTGGCTGAAGGACTAACTGACTGACTGAGTGACTGACTGACTGGACTGACTGACTGAGACTGAATGACTGAGTGCTTAACTGATTGACTGTCAGACTGACTGACTGACTTCGCAAAAGGGAAAAATAAAAAAAAAAAAGAATTATAAAATTAGAAAAAAATATTTGCATGTAAGATTTCCTTTCCGGCCGGGATTCGAACCCAGTACCACGCGCTAGGAACCCAACGGTCTAGCCATTAGGATATCGGAGCTCTGTCGATGGAAGTCTTAAATATAATAAAAACAAAAAATGCACCTTGGTAATTATTGATTCAAACACTTTGAAATTTACAGGTCGAATAATTAAACTGACTCAGAATTTTTCTCCCTACATAAATAATCAATATTCGCAAAAGAGAAAAATTAAAAAAAAAGAAGAAGAAATTTTAAATTAGAAACTAAAAGTATTCATTGAAGATTTTCGTTCAGGCTGGGACTCGAACCCAGGGCCACTCGCTTGGAAGCCTAACACTCTAGCCATTACTCTATGGGAGCTCTGTTGGTGGGAGTTTTAAATATAATAAAAACAAAAAATGCACCTTGGTAATTGTTTATTTAAACACTTTGAAATCTTCGTGTCGAAAAATTAAACTGACTCAGAATTTTCTTCCCTACATAAATAATCAATAATTGCAAAGGAAAGAAATTGAAAAAAAAAAGAATTTTCAAATTAGAAAAGAAATATGTACATTGAAGATATTCGCTACGGCTGGGACTCGAACCCAGGCCACTCGCTTGGAAGACCAGCGGTCTAGCCATTAGGCTATCGGAGCTCTGTCGGTGGGAGTTTTAAATATAATAAAAACAAAAAATGCACCTTGGTAATTGTTTATTTAAACACTTTGAAATCTTCGTGTCGAAAAATTAAACTGACTCAGAATTTTCTTCCCTACATAAATAATCAATAATTGCAAAGGAAAGAAATTGAAAAAAAAAAGAATTTTCAAATTAGAAAAGAAATATATACATTGAAGATATTCGCTCCGGCTGGGACTCGAACCCAGGCCACTCGCTTGGAAGACCAGCGGTCTAGCCATTAGGCTATCGGAGTTCTGTCGAGCGGAGTCTTACTGCCTGACTGATACTGCCTGACTGAAAGACTGACTCACTGACTGACTGATATTGACTGACTGACTCACTGACTGACCGAGACTGACTGACTAACTGCCTGACTGACTGAGACTGGACTGACTGACTGACTGACTGACTGACTGACTAACTGACTGACTGAGACTGACTGACTGACTGCTTGACACTCTGACTGGCTATTTCACTGACTGACTGAATGACTAAATGACTGACTGACACTGACTGACTGACTGCTTGACTACCTGACTGACTGCTTGACTGACTAACTGACTGGACAGGACTGACCGACTGACTGACTGACAGACTGACTGAATAAGGATGACTGACAGACTGACTGAATAAGGCTGACTGACTGACTGACTGACAGACTGACTGAATAAGGCTGACCGACTGACTGACTGCCTGACTGACTGACTGACTGAATGACTGACTGACTGACTGACCGAGACTGACTGACTGACTGACTGAGACTGGACTGGACTGACTGACTGACTGACTGACTGAGACTGACTGACTGCTTTAGTGACTAACTGACTGCACAGGACTGACCGACTGACTGACTGACTGACTGCCTGACTGACTGACTGACTGACTGAATGACTGACTGACTGAGACTAAATGACTGACTGCTTGACTGACTGGCTGAAGGACTAACTGACTGACTGAGTGACTGACTGATTGGACTGACTGACTGAGACTGAATGACTGAGTGCTTGACTGATTGACTGTCAGACTGACTGACTGACTTCGCAAAAGAGAAAAATAAAAAAAAAAGAATTATAAAATTAGAAAAAAATATTTGCATTTAAGATTTCCTTTCCGGCCGGGACTCGAACCCAGGGCCACTCGCTTGGAAGCCTAACACTCTAGCCATTAGTCTATGGGAGCTCTGTCGGTGGGAGTTTTAAATATAATAAAAACAAAAAATGCACCTTGGTAATTGTTTATTTAAACACTTTGAAATCTTCGTGTCGAAAAATTAAACTGACTCAGAATTTTCTTCCCTACATAAATAATCAATAATTGCAAAGGAAAGAAATTGAAAAAAAAAAGAATTTTCAAATTAGAAAAGAAATATATACATTGAAGATATTCGCTCCGGCTGGGACTCGAACCCAGGCCACTCGCTTGGAAGACCAGCGGTCTAGCCATTAGGCTATCGGAGTTCTGTCGAGCGGAGTCTTACTGCCTGACTGATACTGCCTGACTGACAGACTGACTGACTGATACTGACTGACTGACTCACTGACTGACCGAGACTGACTGACTAACTGCCTGACTGACTGAGACTGGACTGACTGACTGACTGACTGACTGACTGACTGACTAACTGACTGACTGAGACTGACTGCTTGACTCTCTGACTGGCTATTTCACTGACTGACTGAATGACTAAATGACTGACTGACACTGACTGACTGACTGCTTGAGTACCTGACTGACTGCTTGACTGACTAACTGACTGGACAGGACTGACCGACTGACTGACTGACAGACTGACTGAATAAGGATGACTGACAGACTGACTGAATAAGGCTGACTGACTGACTGACTGACCGACTGACTGAATAAGGCTGACCGACTGACTGACTGCCTGACTGACTGACTGACTGAATGACTGACGGACTGACTGAATGACTGACTGACTGACTGACCGAGACTGACTGACTGACTGACTGAGACTGGACTGGACTGACTGACTGACTGACTGACTGAGACTGACTGACTGCTTTAGTGACTAACTGACTGCACAGGACTGACCGACTGACTGACTGACTGACTGCCTGACTGACTGACTGACTGAATGACTGACTGACTGAGACTAAATGACTGACTGCTTGACTGACTGGCTGAAGGACTAACTGACTGACTGAGTGACTGACGGACTGGACTGACTGACTGAGACTGAATGACTGAGTGCTTGACTGATTGACTGTCAGACTGACTGACTGACTTCGCAAAAGGGAAAAATAAAAAAAAAGAATTATAAAATTAGAAAAAAATATTTGCATTTAAGATTTCCTTTCCGGCTGGGATTTGAACCCAGGGCGACACTCATGGAAGCCCAACGCTCTCGCCAATATACTATCGGATCTCTGTTGATCGGTGTCTTAATTATAATAAAAACAAAAAATGCACCTTAGTAATTATTGATCTAAAATTTTTGAAATCTAAAGGTCGAATGATTAAACTGACTCAGAATTTTCTTCCGTACATAAATAATCCATATTTGCAAAAGAAAGAAATTGAAAAAAAAAGAATTTTCAAATTAGAAAAGAAATATATACATTGAAGATATTCGCTCCGGCTGGGACTCGAACCCAGGCCACTCGCTTGGAAGACCAGCGGTCTAGCCATTAGGCTATCGGAGCTCTGTCGAGCGGAGTCTTACTGCCTGACTGATACTGCCTGACTGACAGACTGACTCACTGACTGACTGATACTGACTGACTGACTCACTGACTGACCGAGACTGACTGACTAACTGCCTGACTGACTGAGACTGGACTGACTGACTGACTGACTGACTGACTGACTAACTGACTGACTGAGACTGACTGACTGACTGCTTGACTCTCTGACTGGCTATTTCACTGACTGACTGAATGACTAAATGACTGACTGACACTGACTGACTGACTGCTTGACTACCTGACTGACTGCTTGACTGACTAACTGACTGGACAGGACTGACCGACTGACTGACTGACAGACTGACTGAATAAGGATGACTGACAGACTGACTGAATAAGGCTGACCGACTGACTGACTGCCTGACTGACTGACTGACTGAATGACTGACTGACTGACTGACCGAGACTGACTGACTGACTGACTGAGACTGGACTGGACTGACTGACTGACTGACTGACTGAGACTGACTGACTGCTTTAGTGACTAACTGACTGCACAGGACTGACCGACTGACTGACTGACTGACTGCCTGACTGACTGACTGACTGAATGACTGACTGACTGAGACTAAATGACTGACTGCTTGACTGACTGGCTGAAGGACTAACTGACTGACTGACTGAGACTAAATGACTGACTGCTTGACTGACTGGCTGAAGGACTAACTGACTGACTGAGTGACTGACTGACTGGACTGACTGACTGAGACTGAATGACTGAGTGCTTGACTGATTGACTGTCAGACTGACTGACTGACTTCGCAAAAGGGAAAAATAAAAAAAAAAAGAATTATAAAATTAGAAAAAAATTTTTTCATTTAAGATTTCCTTTCCGGCCGGGACTCGAACCCAGGGCCACTCGCTTGGAAGCCTAACACTCTAGCCATTAGTCTATGGGAGCTCTGTCGGTGGGAGTTTTAAATATAATAAAAACAAAAAATGCACCTTGGTAATTGTTTATTTAAACACTTTGAAATCTTCGTGTCGAAAAATTAAACTGACTCAGAATTTTCTTCCCTACATAAATAATCAATAATTGCAAAGGAAAGAAATTGAAAAAAAAAGAATTTTCAAATTAGAAAAGAAATATATACATTGACGATATTCGCTCCGGCTGGGACTCGAACCCAGGCCACTCGCTTGGAAGACCAGCGGTCTAGCCATTAGGCTATCGGAGTTCTGTCGAGCGGAGTCTTACTGCCTGACTGATACTGCCTGACTGACAGACTGACTCACTGACTGACTGATACTGACTGACTGACTCACTGACTGACCGAGACTGACTGACTAACTGCCTGACTGACTGAGACTGGACTGACTGACTGACTGACTGACTGACTAACTGACTGACTGAGACTGACTGACTGACTACTTGACTCTCTGACTGGCTATTTCACTGACTGACTGAATGACTAAATGACTGACTGACACTGACTGACTGACTGCTTGACTACCTGACTGACTGCTTGACTGACTAACTGACTGGACAGGACTGACCGACTGACTGACTGACAGACTGACTGAATAAGGATGACTGACAGACTGACTGAATAAGGCTGACTGACTGACTGACTGACAGACTGACTGAATAAGGCTCACCGACTGACTGACTGCCTGACTGACTGACTGACTGAATGACTGACTGACTGACTGACCGAGACTGACTGACTGACTGACTGAGACTGAACTGGACTGACTGACTGACTGACTGACTGAGACTGACTGACTGCTTTAGTGACTAACTGACTGCACAGGACTGACCGACTGACTGACTGACTGACTGCCTGACTGACTGACTGACTGAATGACTGACTGACTGAGACTAAATGACTGACTGCTTGACTGACTGGCTGAAGGACTAACTGACTGACTGAGTGACTGACTGACTGGACTGACTGACTGAGACTGAATGACTGAGTGCTTGACTGATTGACTGTCAGACTGACTGACTGACTTCGCAAAAGGGAAAAATAAAAAAAAGAATTATAAAATTAGAAAAAAACATTTGCATTTAAGATTTCCTTTCCGGCCGGGACTCGAACCCAGTACCACGCGCTAGGAACCCAACGGTCTAGCCATTAGGCTATCGGAGCTCTGTCGATGGAAGTCTTAAATATAATAAAAACAAAAAATGCACCTTGGTAATTATTGATTCAAACACTTTGAAATTTACAGGTCGAATAATTAAACTGACTCAGAATTTTTCTCCCTACATAAATAATCAATATTCGCAAAAGAGAAAAATTAAAAAAAAAAGAAGAAGAAATTTCAAATTAGAAACTAAAAGTACACATTGAAGATTTTCGTTCAGGCTGGGACTCGAACCCAGGGCCACTCGCTTGGAAGCCTAACACTCTAGCCATTAGTCTATGGGAGCTCTCTCGGTGGGAGTTTTAAATATAATAAAAACAAAAAATGCACCTTGGTAATTGTTTATTTAAACACTTTGAAATCTTCGTGTCGAAAAATTAAACTGACTCAGAATTTTCTTCCCTACATAAATAATCAATAATTGCAAAGGAAAGAAATTGAAAAAAAAAAGAATTTTCAAATTAGAAAAGAAATATATACATTGAAGATATTCGCTCCGGCTGGGACTCGAACCCAGGCCACTCGCTTGGAAGACCAGCGGTCTAGCCATTAGGCTATCGGAGTTCTGTCGAGCGGAGTCTTACTGCCTGAATGTACTGCCTGACTGACAGACTGACTCACTGACTGACTGATACTGACTGACTGACTCACTGACCGAGACTGACTGACTAACTGCCTGACTGACTGAGACTGGACTGACTGACTGACTGACTGACTTACTGACTAACTGACTGACTGAGACTGACTGACTGCTTGACTCTCTGACTGGCTATTTCACTGACTGACTGAATGACTAAATGACTGACTGACACTGACTGACTGACTGCTTGACTACCTGACTGACTGCTTGACTGACTAACTGACTGGACAGGACTGAGCGACTGACTGACAGACTGACTGAATAAGGATGACTGACAGACTGACTGAATAAGGCTGACTGACTGACTGACTGACAGACTGACTGAATAAGGCTGACCGACTGACTGACTGCCTGACTGACTGACTGACTGACTGACCGAGACTGACTGACTGACTGACTGAGACTGGACTGGACTGACTGACTGACTGACTGAGACTGACTGACTGCTTTAGTGACTAACTGACTGCACAGGACTGACCGACTGACTGACTGACTGACTGCCTGACTGACTGACTGACTGAATGACTGACTGACTGAGACTAAATGACTGACTGCTTGACTGACTGGCTGAAGGACTAACTGACTGACTGAGTGACTGACTGACTGGACTGAATGACTGAGTGCTTGACTGATTGACTGTCAGACTGACTGACTGACTTCGCAAAAGGGAAAAATAAAAAAAAAGAATTATAAAATTAGAAAAAAAATATTTGCATTTAAGATTTCCTTTCCGGCCGGGACTCGAACCCAGTACCACGCGCTAGGAACCCAACGGTCTAGCCATTAGGCTATCGGAGCTCTGTCGATGGAAGTCTTAAATATAATAAAAACAAAAAATGCACCTTGGTAATTATTGATTCAAACACTTTGAAATTTACAGGTCGAATAATTAAACTGACTCAGAATTTTTCTCCCTACATAAATAATCAATATTCGCAAAAGAGAAAAATTAAAAAAAAAAAGAAGAAGAAATTTCAAATTAGAAACTAAAAGTATACATTGAAGATTTTCGTTCAGGCTGGGACTCGAACCCAGGGCCACTCGCTTGGAAGCCTAACACTCTAGCCATTAGTCTATGGGAGCTCTGTCGGTGGGAGTTTTAAATATAATAAAAACAAAAAATGCACCTTGGTAATTGTTTATTTAAACACTTTGAAATCTTCGTGTCGAAAAATTAAACTGACTCAGAATTTTCTTCCCTACATAAATAATCAATAATTGCGAAGGAAAGAAATTGAAAAAAAAAAAGAATTTTCAAATTAGAAAAGAAATATATACATTGAAGATATTCGCTCCGGCTGGGACTCGAACCCAGGCCGATCGCTTGGAAGACCAGCGGTCTAGCCATTAGGCTATCGGAGTTCTGTCGAGCGGAGTCTTACTGCCTGACTGATACTGCCTGACTGACAGACTGACTCACTGACTGACCGATACTGAGTGACTGACTCACTGACTGACCGAGACTGACTGACTAACTGCCTGACTGACTGAGACTGGACTGACTGACTGACTGACTGACTGACTGACTAACTGACTGACTGAGACTGACTGACTGACTGCTTGACTCTCTGACTGGCTATTTCACTGACTGACTGAATGACTAAATGACTGACTGACACTGACTGACTGACTGCTTGACTACCTGACTGACTGCTTGACAGACTAACTGACTGGACAGGACTGACCGACTGAGTGACTGACAGACTGACTGAATAAGGATGACTGACAGACTGACTGAATAAGGCTGACTGACTGACTGACTGACAGACTGACTGAATAAGGCTGACCGACTGACTGACTGCCTGACTGACTGACTGACTGAATGACTGACTGACCGAGACTGACTGACTGACTGACTGAGACTGGACTGGACTGACTGACTGACTGACTGACTGAGACTGACTGACTGCTTTAGTGACTAACAGACTGCACAGGACTGACCGACTGACTGACTGACTGACTGCCTGACTGACTGACTGACTGAATGACTGACTGACTGAGACTAAATGGCTGACTGCTTGACTGACTGGCTGAAGGACTAACTGACTGACTGACTGACTGGACTGACTGACTCAGACTGAATGACTGAGTGCTTGACTGATTGACTGTCAGACTGACTGACTGACTTCGCAAAAGGGAAAAATAAAAAAAAAGAATTATAAAATTAGAAAAAAATATTTGCATTTAAGATTTCCTTTCCGGCCGGGACTCGAACCCAGTACCACGCGCTAGGAACCCAACGGTCTAGCCATTAGGCTATCGGAGCTCTGTCGATGGAAGTCTTAAATATAATAAAAACAAAAAATGCACCTTGGTAATTATTGATTCAAACACTTTGAAATTTACAGGTCGAATAATTAAACTGACTCAGAATTTTTCTCCCTACATAAATAATCAATATTCGCAAAAGAGAAAAATTAAAAAAAAAAGAAGAAGAAATTTCAAATTAGAAACTAAAAGTATACATTGAATATTTTCGTTCAGGCTGGGACTCGAACTCAGGGCCACTCGCTTGGAAGCCTAACACTCTAGCCATTAGTCTATGGGAGCTCTGTCGGTGGGAGTTTTAAATATAATAAAAACAAAAAATGCACCTTGGTAATTGTTTATTTAAACACTTTGAAATCTTCGTGTCGAAAAATTAAACTGACTCAGAATTTTCTTCCCTACATAAATAATCAATAATTGCAAAGGAAAGAAATTGAAAAAAAAGAAGAATTTTCAAATTAGAAAAGAAATATATACATTGAAGATATTCGCTCCGGCTGGGACTCGAACCCAGGCCACTCGCTTGGAAGACCAGCGGTCTAGCCATTAGGCTATCGGAGTTCTGTCGAGCGGAGTCTTACTGCCTGACTGATACTGCCTGACTGACAGACTGACTCACTGACTGACAGATACTGACTGACTGACTCACTGACTGACCGAGACTGACTGACTAACTGCCTGACTGACTGAGACTGGACTGACTGACAGACTGACTGACTAACTGACTGACTGAGACTGACTGACTGACTGCTTGACTCTCTGACTGGCTATTTCACTGACTGACTGAATGACTAAATGACTGACTGACACTGACTGACTGACTGCTTGACTACCTGACTGACTGCTTGACTGACTAACTGACTGGACAGGACTGACCGACTGACTGACTGACAGACTGACTGAATAAGGATGACTGACAGACTGACTGAATAAGGCTGACTGACTGACTGACAGACTGACTGAATAAGGCTGACCGACTGACTGACTGCCTGACTGACTGACTGACTGAATTACTGACTGACTGACTGACCGAGACTGACTGACTGACTGACTGACTGAGACTGGACTGGACTGACTGACTGACTGACTGACTGAGACTGACTGACTGCTTTAGTGACTAACTGACTGCACAGGACTGACCGACTGACTGACTGACTGACTGCCTGACTGAATGACTGACTGACTGAGACTAAATGACTGACTGCTCGACTGACTGGCTGAAGGACTAACTGACTGACTGAGTGACTGACTGACTGGACTGACTGACTGAGACTGAATAAGTGAGTGCTTGACTGATTGACTGTCAGACTGACTGACTGACTTCGCAAAAGGGAAAAATAAAAAAAAAGAATTATAAAATTAGAAAAAAAACATTTGCATTTAAGATTTCCTTTCCGGCCGGGACTCGAACCCAGTACCACGCGCTAGGAACCCAACTGTCTAGCCATTAGGCTATCGGAGCTCTGTCGATGGAAGTCTTAAATATAATAAAAACAAAAAATGCACCTTGGTAATTATTGATTCAAACACTTTGAAATTTACAGGTCGAATAATTAAACTGACTCAGAATTTTTCTCCCTACATAAATAATCAATATTCGCAAAAGAGAAAAATTAAAAAAAAAAGAAGAAGAAATTTCAAATTAGAAACTAAAAGTATACATCGAAAATTTTCGTTCAGGCTGGGACTCGAACCCAGGGCCACTCGCTTGGAAGCCTAACACTCTAGCCATTAGTCTATGGGAGCTCTGTCGGTGGGAGTTTTAAATATAATAAAAACAAAAAATGCACCTTGGTAATTGTTTATTTAAACACTTTGAAATCTTCGTGTCGAAAAATTAAACTGACTCAGAATTTTCTTCCCTACATAAATAATCAATAATTGCAAAGGAAAGAAATTGAAAAAAAAAGAATTTTCAAATTAGAAAAGAAATATATACATTGAAGATATTCGCTCCGGCTGGGACTCGAACCCAGGCCACTCGCTTGGAAGACCAGCGGTCTAGCCATTAGGCTATCGGAGTTCTGTCGAGCGGAGTCTTACTGCCTGACTGATACTGCCTGACTGACAGACTGACTCACTGACTGACTGATACTGACTGACTGACTCACTGACTGACCGAGACTGACTGACTAACTGCCTGACTGACTGAGACTGGACTGACTGACTGACTGACTGACTGACTAACTGACTGACTGAGACTGACTGACTGACTGCTTGACTCTCTGACTGGCTATTTCACTGACTGACTGAATGACTAAATGACTGACTGACACTGACTGACTGACTGCTTGACTACCTGATTGACTGCTTGACTGACTAACTGACTGGACAGGACTGAACGACTGACTGACTGACAGACTGACTGAATAAGGATGACTGACAGACTGACTGAATAAGGCTGACTGACTGACTGACTCACAGACTGACTGAATAAGGCTGACCGACTGACTGACTGCCTGACTGACTGACTGACTGAATGACTGACTGACCGAGACTGACTGACTGACTGACTGAGACTGGACTGGACTGACTGACTGACTGACTGACTGAGACTGACTGACTGCTTTAGTGACTAACTGACTGCACAGGACTGACCGACTGACTGACTGACTGCCTGACTGACTGACTGACTGAATGACTGACTGACTGAGACTAAATGACTGACTGCTTGACTGACTGGCTGAAGGACTAACTGACTGACTGAGTGACTGACTGACTGGACTGACTGACTGAGACTGAATGACTGAGTGCTTGACTGATTGACTGTCAGACTGACTGACTGACTTCGCAAAAGGGAAAAATAAAAAAAAAGAATTATAAAATTAGAAAAAAATATTTGCATTTAAGATTTCCTTTCCGGCCGGGACTCGAACCCAGTACCACAAGCTAGGAACCCAACGGTCTAGCCATTAGGCTATCGGAGCTCTGTCGATGGAAGTCTTAAATATAATAAAAACAAAAAATGCACCTTGGTAATTATTGATTCAAACAGTTTGAAATTTACAGGTCGAATAATTAAACTGACTCAGAATTTTTCTCCCTACATAAATAATCAATATTCGCAAAAGAGAAAAATTTAAAAAAAAAAGAAGAAGAAATTTCAATTTAGAAACTAAAAGTATACATTGAAGATTTTCGTTCAGGCTGGGACTCGAACCCAGGGCCACTCGCTTGGAAGCCTAACACTCTAGCCATTAGTCTATGGAAGCTCTGTCGGTGGGAGTTTTAAATATAATAAAAACAAAAAATGCACCTTGGTAATTGTTTATTTAAACACTTTGAAATCTTCGTGTCGAAAAATTAAACTGACTCAGAATTTTCTTCCCTACATAAATAATCAATAATTGCAAAGGAAAGAAATTGAAAAAAAAAAGAATTTTCAAATTAGAAAAGAAATATATACATTGAAGATATTCGCTCCGGCTGGGACTCGAACCCAGGCCACTCGCTTGGAAGACCAGCGGTCTAGCCATTAGGCTATCGGAGTTCTGTCGAGCGGAGTCTTACTGCCTGACTGATACTGCCTGACTGACAGACTGACTCACTGACTGACTGATATTGACTGACTGACTCACTGACTGACCGAGACTGACTGACTAACTGCCTGACTGACTGAGACTGGACTGACTGACTGACTGACTGACTGACTGACTAACTGACTGACTGAGACTGACTGACTGACTGCTTGACTCTCTGACTGGCTATTTCACTGACTGACTGAATGACTAAATGACTGACTGACACTGACTGACTGACTGCTTGACTACCTGACTGACTGCTTGACTGACTAACTGACTGGACAGGACTGACCGACTGACTGACTGACAGACTGACTGAATAAGGATGACTGACAGACTGAATGAATAAGGCTGACTGACAGACTGACTGAATAAGGCTGACTGACTGACTGACTGACAGACTGACTGAATAAGGCTGCCTGACTGACTGACTGCCTGACTGACTGACTGACTGAATGACTGACTGACTGACTGACCGAGACTGACTGACTGACTGACTGAGACTGGACTGGACTGACTGACTGCTTTAGTGACTAACTGACTGCACAGGACTGACCGACTGACTGACTGACTGACTGCCTGACTGACTGACTGACTGAATGACTGACTGACTGAGACTAAATGACTGACTGCTCGACTGACTG
The DNA here is from genome assembly GCF_026930045.1 of Uloborus diversus. Taxonomy (NCBI): domain Eukaryota; kingdom Metazoa; phylum Arthropoda; class Arachnida; order Araneae; family Uloboridae; genus Uloborus; species Uloborus diversus. The sequence continues at coordinate 9,181 of NW_026558579.1, read as the reverse complement.
GCTGAAGGACTAACTGACTGACTGAGTGACTGACTGACTGGACTGACTGACTGAGACTGAATGACTGAGTGCTTGACTGATTGACTGTCAGACTGACTGACTGACTTCGCAAATGGGAAAAATAAAAAAAAAGAATTATAAAATTAGAAAAAAACATTTGCATTTAAGATTTCCTTTCCGGCCGGGACTCGAACCCAGTACCACGCGCTAGGAACCCAACGGTCTAGCCATTAGGCTATCGGAGCTTTGTCGATGGAAGTCTTAAATATAATAAAAACAAAAAATGCACCTTGGTAATTATTGATTCAAACACTTTGAAATTTACAGGTCGAATAATTAAACTGACTCAGAATTTTTCTCCCTACATAAATAATCAATATTCGCAAAAGAGAAAAATTAAAAAAAAAAAGAAGAAGAAATTTCAAATTAGAAACTAAAAGTATACATTGAAGATTTTCGTTCAGGCTGGGACTCGAACCCAGGGCCACTCGCTTGGAAGCCTAACACTCTAGCCATTAGTCTATGGGAGCTCTGTCGGTGGGAGTTTTAAATATAATAAAAACAAAAAATGCACCTTGGTAATTGTTTATTTAAACACTTTGAAATCTTCGTGTCGAAAAATTAAACTGACTCAGAATTTTCTTCCCTACATAAATAATCAATAATTGCAAAGGAAAGAAATTGAAAAAAAAAAGAATTTTCAAATTAGAAAAGAAATATATACATTGAAGATATTCGCTCCGGCTGGGACTCGAACCCAGGCCACTCGCTTGGAAGACCAGCGGTCTAGCCATTAGGCTATCGGAGTTCTGTCGAGCGGAGTCTTACTGCCTGACTGATACTGCCTGACTGACAGACTGACTCACTGACTGACTGATACTGACTGACTGACTCACTGACTGACCGAGACTGACTGACTAACTGCCTGACTGACTGAGACTGGACTGACTGACTGACTGACTGACTGACTGACTAACTGACTGACTGAGACTGACTGACTGACTGCTTGACTCTCTGACTGGCTATTTCACTGACTAAATGAATGACTAAATGACTGACTGACACTGACTGACTGACTGCTTGACTACCTGACTGACTGCTTGACTGACTAACTGACTGGACAGGACTGACCGACTGACTGACTGACAGACTGACTGAATAAGGATGACTGACAGACTGACTGAATAAGGCTGACTGACTGACTGACTGACAGACTGACTGAATAAGGCTGACCGACTGACTGACTGCCTGACTGACTGACTGACTGAATTACTGACTGACTGACTGACCGAGACTGACTGACTGACTGACTGACTGAGACTGGACTGGACTGACTGACTGACTGACTGACTGAGACTGACTGACTGCTTTAGTGACTAACTGACTGCACAGGACTGACCGACTGACTGACTGCCTGACTGAATGACTGACTGACTGAGACTAAATGACTGACTGCTCGACTGACTGGCTGAAGGACTAACTGACTGACTGAGTGACTGACTGACTGGACTGACTGACTGAGACTGAATGACTGAGTGCTTGACTGATTGACTGTCAGACTGACTGACTGACTTCGCAAAAGGGAAAAATAAAAAAAAAGAATTATAAAATTAGAAAAAAACATTTGCATTTAAGATTTCCTTTCCGGCCGGGACTCGAACCCAGTACCACGCGCTAGGAACCCAACTGTCTAGCCATTAGGCTATCGGAGCTCTGTCGATGGAAGTCTTAAATATAATAAAAACAAAAAATGCACCTTGGTAATTATTGATTCAAACACTTTGAAATTTACAGGTCGAATAATTAAACTGACTCAGAATTTTTCTCCCTACATAAATAATCAATATTCGCAAAAGAGAAAAATTAAAAAAAAAAGACGAAGAAATTTCAAATTAGAAACTAAAAGTATACATCGAAGATTTTCGTTCAGGCTGGGACTCGAACCCAGGGCCACTCGCTTGGAAGCCTAACACTCTAGCCATTAGTCTATGGGAGCTCTGTCGGTGGGAGTTTTAAATATAATAAAAACAAAAAATGCACCTTGGTAATTGTTTATTTAAACACTTTGAAATCTTCGTGTCGAAAAATTAAACTGACTCAGAATTTTCTTCCCTACATAAATAATCAATAATTGCAAAGGAAAGAAATTGAAAAAAAAAGAATTTTCAAATTAGAAAAGAAATATATACATTGAAGATATTCGCTCCGGCTGGGACTCGAACCCAGGCCACTCGCTTGGAAGACCAGCGGTCTAGCCATTAGGCTATCGGAGTTCTGTCGAGCGGAGTCTTACTGCCTGACTGATACTGCCTGACTGACAGACTGACTCACTTACTGACTGACTCACTGACTGACCGAGACTGACTGACTAACTGCCTGACTGACTGAGACTGGACTGACTGACTGACTGACTGACTGACTGACTAACTGACTGACTGAGACTGACTGACTGACTGCTTGACTCTCTGACTGGCTATTTCACTGACTGACTGAATGACTAAATGACTGACTGACACTGACTGACTGACTGCTTGACTACCTGATTGACTGCTTGACTGACTAACTGACTGGACAGGACTGAACGACTGACTGACTGACAGACTGACTGAATAAGGATGACTGACAGACTGACTGAATAAGGCTGACTGACTGACTGACTCACAGACTGACTGAATAAGGCTGACCGACTGACTGACTGCCTGACTGACTGACTGACTGAATGACTGACTGACCGAGACTGACTGACTGACTGACTGAGACTGGACTGGACTGACTGACTGACTGACTGACTGAGACTGACTGACTGCTTTAGTGACTAACTGACTGCACAGGACTGACCGACTGACTGACTGACTGACTGCCTGACTGACTGACTGACTGAATGACTGACTGACTGAGACTAAATGACTGACTGCTTGACTGACTGGCTGAAGGACTAACTGACTGACTGAGTGACTGACTGACTTGACTGACTGACTGAGACTGAATGACTGAGTGCTTGACTGATTGACTGTCAGACTGACTGACTGACTTCGCAAAAGGGAAAAATAAAAAAAAAGAATTATAAAATTAGAAAAAAATATTTGCATTTAAGATTTCCTTTCCGGCCGGGACTCGAACCCAGTACCACAAGCTAGGAACCCAACGGTCTAGCCATTAGGCTATCGGAGCTCTGTCGATGGAAGTCTTAAATATAATAAAAACAAAAAATGCACCTTGGTAATTATTGATTCAAACAGTTTGAAATTTACAGGTCGAATAATTAAACTGACTCAGAATTTTTCTCCCTACATAAATAATCAATATTCGCAAAAGAGAAAAATTTAAAAAAAAAAGAAGAAGAAATTTCAAATTAGAAACTAAAAGTATACATTGAAGATTTTCGTTCAGGCTGGGACTCGAACCCAGGGCCACTCGCTTGGAAGCCTAACACTCTAGCCATTAGTCTATGGGAGCTCTGTCGGTGGGAGTTTTAAATATAATAAAAACAAAAAATGCACCTTGGTAATTGTTTATTTAAACACTTTGAAATCTTCGTGTCGAAAAATTAAACTGACTCAGAATTTTCTTCCCTACATAAATAATCAATAATTGCAAAGGAAAGAAATTGAAAAAAAAAAGAATTTTCAAATTAGAAAAGAAATATATACATTGAAGATATTCGCTCCGGCTGGGACTCGAACCCAGGCCACTCGCTTGGAAGACCAGCGGTCTAGCCATTAGGCTATCGGAGTTCTGTCGAGCGGAGTCTTACTGCCTGACTGATACTGCCTGACTGACAGACTGACTCACTGACTGACTGATATTGACTGACTGACTCACTGACTCACTGACTGACTGATATTGACTGACTGACTGACTAACTGCCTGACTGACTGAGACTGGACTGACTGACTGACTGACTGACTGACTAACTGACTGACTGAGACTGACTGACTGACTGCTTGACTCTCTGACTGGCTATTTCACTGACTGACTGAATGACTAAATGACTGACTGACACTGACTGACTGACTGCTTGACTACCTGACTGACTGCTTGACTGACTAACTGACTGGACAGGACTGACCGACTGACTGACTGACAGACTGACTGAATAAGGATGACTGACAGACTGAATGAATAAGGCTGACTGACAGACTGACTGAATAAGGCTGACTGACTGACTGACTGACAGACTGACTGAATAAGGCTGCCTGACTGACTGACTGCCTGACTGACTGACTGACTGAATGACTGACTGACTGACTGACCGAGACTGACTGACTGACTGACTGAGACTGGACTGGACTGACTGACTGCTTTAGTGACTAACTGACTGCACAGGACTGACCGACTGACTGACTGACTGACTGCCTGACTGACTGACTGACTGAATGACTGACTGACTGAGACTAAATGACTGACTGCTCGACTGACTGGCTGAAGGACTAACTGACTGACTGAGTGACTGACTGACTGGACTGACTGACTGAGACTGAATGACTGAGTGCTTGACTGATTGACTGTCAGACTGACTGACTGACTTCGCAAAAGGGAAAAATAAAAAAAAAGAATTATAAAATTAGAAAAAAACATTTGCATTTAAGATTTCCTTTCCGGCCGGGACTCGAACCCAGTACCACGCGCTAGGAACCCAACGGTCTAGCCATTAGGCTATCGGAGCTTTGTCGATGGAAGTCTTAAATATAATAAAAACAAAAAATGCACCTTGGTAATTATTGATTCAAACACTTTGAAATTTACAGGTCGAATAATTAAACTGACTCAGAATTTTTCTCCCTACATAAATAATCAATATTCGCAAAAGAGAAAAATTAAAAAAAAAAGAAAAAGAAATTTCAAATTAGAAACTAAAAGTATACATTGAAGATTTTCGTTCAGGCTGGGACTCGAACCCAGGGCCACTCGCTTGGAAGCCTAACACTCTAGCCATTAGTCTATGGGAGCTCTGTCGGTGGGAGTTTTAAATATAATAAAAACAAAAAATGCACCTTGGTAATTGTTTATTTAAACACTTTGAAATCTTCGTGTCGAAAAATTAAACTGACTCAGAATTTTCTTCCCTACATAAATAATCAATAATTGCAAAGGAAAGAAATTGAAAAAAAAAAGAATTTTCAAATTAGAAAAGAAATATATACATTGAAGATATTCGCTCCGGCTGGGACTCGAACCCAGGCCACTCGCTTGGAAGACCAGCGGTCTAGCCATTAGGCTATCGGCGTTCTGTCGAGCGGAGTCTTACTGCCTGACTGATACTGCCTGACTGACAGACTGACTCACTGACTGACTGATACTGACTGACTGACTCACTGACTGACCGAGACTGACTGACTAACTGCCTGACTGACTGAGACTGGACTGACTGATTGACTGACTGACTGACTGACTAACTGACTGACTGAGACTGACTGACTGACTGCTTGACTCTCTGACTGGCTATTTCACTGACTAAATGAATGACTAAATGACTGACTGACACTGACTGACTGACTGCTTGACTACCTGACTGACTGCTTGACTGACTAACTGACTGGACAGGACTGACCGACTGACTGACTGACAGACTGACTGAATAAGGATGACTGACAGACTGACTGAATAAGGCTGACTGACTGACTGACTGACAGACTGACTGAATAAGGCTGACCGACTGACTGACTGCCTGACTGACTGACTGACTGAATTACTGACTGACTGACTGACCGAGACTGACTGACTGACTGACTGACTGAGACTGGACTGGACTGACTGACTGACTGACTGACTGAGACTGACTGACTGCTTTAGTGACTAACTGACTGCACAGGACTGACTGCGACTAAATGACTGACTGCGCGACTGACTGGCTGAAGGACTAACTGACTGACTGAGTGACTGACTGACTGGACTGACTGACTGAGACTGAATGACTGAGTGCTTGACTGATTGACTGTCAGACTGACTGACTGACTTCGCAAAAGGGAAAAATAAAAAAAAAGAATTATAAAGTTAGAAAAAAACATTTGCATTTAAGATTTCCTTTCCGGCCGGGACTCGAACCCAGTACCACGCGCTAGGAACCCAACTGTCTAGCCATTAGGCTATCGGAGCTCTGTCGATGGAAGTCTTAAATATAATAAAAACAAAAAATGCACCTTGGTAATTATTGATTCAAACACTTTGAAATTTACAGGTCGAATAATTAAACTGACTCAGAATTTTTCTCCCTACATAAATAATCAATATTCGCAAAAGAGAAAAATTAAAAAAAAAAGAAGAAGAAATTTCAAATTAGAAACTAAAAGTATACATCGAAGATTTTCGTTCAGGCTGGGACTCGAACCCAGGGCCACTCGCTTGGAAGCCTAACACTCTAGCCATTAGTCTATGGGAGCTCTGTCGGTGGGAGTTTTAAATATAATAAAAACAAAAAATGCACCTTGGTAATTGTTTATTTAAACACTTTGAAATCTTCGTGTCGAAAAATTAAACTGACTCAGAATTTTCTTCCCTACATAAATAATCAATAATTGCAAAGGAAAGAAATTGAAAAAAAAAGAATTTCCAAATTAGAAAAGAAATATATACATTGAAGATATTCGCTCCGGCTGGGACTCGAACCCAGGCCACTCGCTTGGAAGACCAGCGGTCTAGCCATTAGGCTATCGGAGTTCTGTCGAGCGGAGTCTTACTGCCTGACTGATACTGCCTGACTGACAGACTGACTCACTGACTGACTGATACTGACTGACTGACTCACTGACTGACCGAGACTGACTGACTAACTGCCTGACTGACTGAGACTGGACTGACTGACTGACTGACTGACTGACTGACTAACTGACTGACTGAGACTGACTGACTGACTGCTTGACTCTCTGACTGGCTATTTCACTGACTGACTGAATGACTAAATGACTGACTGACACTGACTGACTGACTGCTTGACTACCTGATTGACTGCTTGACTGACTAACTGACTGGACAGGACTGAACGACTGACTGACTGACAGACTGACTGAATAAGGATGACTGACAGACTGACTGAATAAGGCTGACTGACTGACTGACTCACAGACTGACTGAATAAGGCTGACCGACTGACTGACTGCCTGACTGACTGACTGACTGAATGACTGACTGACCGAGACTGACTGACTGACTGACTGAGACTGGACTGGACTGACTGACTGACTGACTGACTGAGACTGACTGACTGCTTTAGTGACTAACTGACTGCACAGGACTGACCGACTGACTGACTGACTGACTGCCTGACTGACTGACTGACTGACTGAATGACTGACTGACTGAGACTAAATGACTGACTGCTTGACTGACTGGCTGAAGGACTAACTGACTGACTGAGTGACTGACTGACTGGACTGACTGACTGAGACTGAATGACTGAGTGCTTGACTGATTGACTGTCAGACTGACTGACTGACTTCGCAAAAGGGAAAAATAAAAAAAAAGAATTATAAAATTAGAAAAAAATATTTGCATTTAAGATTTCCTTTCCGGCCGGGACTCGAACCCAGTACCACAAGCTAGGAACCCAACGGTCTAGCCATTAGGCTATCGGAGCTCTGTCGATGGAAGTCTTAAATATAATAAAAACAAAAAATGCACCTTGGTAATTATTGATTCAAACACTTTGAAATTTACAGGTCGAATAATTAAACTGACTCAGAATTTTTCTCCCTACATAAATAATCAATATTCGCAAAAGAGAAAAATTTAAAAAAAAAAGAAGAAGAAATTTCAAATTAGAAACTAAAAGTATACATTGAAGATTTTCGTTCAGGCTGGGACTCGAACCCAGGGCCACTCGCTTGGAAGCCTAACACTCTAGCCATTAGTCTATGGGAGCTCTGTCGGTGGGAGTTTTAAATATAATAAAAACAAAAATGCACCTTGGTAATTGTTTATTTAAACACTTTGAAATCTTCGTGTCGAAAAATTAAACTGACTCAGAATTTTCTTCCCTACATAAATAATCAATAATTGCAAAGGAAAGAAATTGAAAAAAAAAGAATTTCCAAATTAGAAAAGAAATATATACATTGAAGATATTCGCTCCGGCTGGGACTCGAACCCAGGCCACTCGCTTGGAAGACCAGCGGTCTAGCCATTAGGCTATCGGAGTTCTGTCAAGCGGAGTCTTACTGCCTGACTGATACTGCCTGACTGACAGACTGACTCACTGACTGACTGATACTGACTGACTGACTCACTGACTGACCGAGACTGACTGACTAACTGCCTGACTGACTGAGACTGGACTGACTGACTGACTGACTGACTGACTGACTAACTGACTGACTGAGACTGACTGACTGACTGCTTGACTCTCTGACTGGCTATTTCACTGACTGACTGAATGACTAAATGACTGACTGACACTGACTGACTGACTGCTTGACTACCTGATTGACTGCTTGACTGACTAACTGACTGGACAGGACTGAACGACTGACTGACTGACAGACTGACTGAATAAGGATGACTGACAGACTGACTGAATAAGGCTGACTGACTGACTGACTCACAGACTGACTGAATAAGGCTGACCGACTGACTGACTGCCTGACTGACTGACTGACTGAATGACTGACTGACCGAGACTGACTGACTGACTGACTGAGACTGGACTGGACTGACTGACTGACTGACTGACTGAGACTGACTGACTGCTTTAGTGACTAACTGACTGCACAGGACTGACCGACTGACTGACTGACTGACTGCCTGACTGACTGACTGACTGACTGAGTGAATGACTGACTGACTGAGACTAAATGACTGACTGCTTGACTGACTGGCTGAAGGACTAACTGACTGACTGAGTGACTGACTGACTGGACTGACTGACTGAGACTGAATGACTGAGTGCTTGACTGATTGACTGTCAGACTGACTGACTGACTTCGCAAAAGGGAAAAATAAAAAAAAAGAATTATAAAATTAGAAAAAAATATTTGCATTTAAGATTTCCTTTCCGGCCGGGACTCGAACCCAGTACCACAAGCTAGGAACCCAACGGTCTAGCCATTAGGCTATCGGAGCTCTGTCGATGGAAGTCTTAAATATAATAAAAACAAAAAATGCACCTTGGTAATTATTGATTCAAACACTTTGAAATTTACAGGTCGAATAATTAAACTGACTCAGAATTTTTCTCCCTACATAAAAA